>NW_027591685.1:0-78285 GCF_964213995.1 Mustelus asterias
GTTCCCATGTAACTGTCTAAATGCTTTTTAAAAGATAAAATTGTACCTGCCTCTACTACTACCTCTGGCAGCTTGTTCCAGACACTCACCACCCTCTGTATGAAAAATTGCCCCTCTGGACACTTTTGTATCTCTCCCCTCTCACCTTAAACCTAAAACCTCTAGTTTTTAAACTCCCCTACCTTTGGGAAAAGATATCAACTATCTACCTTGTCTATGCTCCTCATTATTTTATAGACTTCTATAAGATCATCCCTCAGCCTCCTACGCTCCAGAGAAAAAAGACCCAGTCTATCCAGCCTCTCCTTATAACTCAATCCATCAAGTCCCGGTAGCATCCTAGTAAATCTTTTCTGCACTCTTTCTAGTTTAATAATATCCTTTCTATAATAGGGTGACCAGAATTGCACACAGTATTCCAAGTGTGGCCTGACCAATGTCTTGTACAACTTCAACAAGACGTCTCAAAGCCTGTATTCAATGTTCTGACCGATGAAACCAAGCATGCCGAATGCCTTCTTCGCCACTCTGTCCACCTGTGACTCCACTTTCAAGGAGCTATGAACATGTACCCCTAGATCTCTTTGTTCTGTAACTCTCCCCAACGCCCTACCATTAACTGAGTAAGTCCTGCCCTGGTACAATCTACCAAAATGCATCACCTCGCATTTGTCTAAATTAAACTCCATCTGCCATTCATCAGCCCACTGACCCAATTGATCAAGATCCCGCTGCAATTGGAGATAACTTTCTTCACTGTCCACCATGCCACCAATCTTGGTGTCACCTGCAAACTTACTAACCATGCCTCCTATATTCTCATCCAAATCGTTAATATAAATGACAGATAACAGTGGACACAGCACTGATCCCTGAGGCACACCGCTGGTCACAGGCCTCCCGTTTGAAAAACAACCCTCTACAACCATCCTCTGGCTTCTGTCAAGAAGCCAATTTTGTATCTATTTAGACACCTCACCTTGGATCCTGTGAGATTTAACTTTATACAACAACCTACCATGCGGTACCTTGCCAAAGGCCTTGCTAAAGTCCATGTAGACAACATCAACTGCACTGCCCTCATCTACCTTCTTGGTTACCCCTTCAAAAAAACTCAATTAAATTTGTGAGACATGATTTTCCACTCACAAAGCCATGCTGACTGTCCCTAATCAGTCCTTGCATCTCTAAATGCCTGTAGATCCTGTCTCTCAAAATACGTTCCAACAATTTACCCACCACAGATGTGAGGCTCACTGGCCTGTAGTTTCCAGGCTTTTCCCTGCAGCCCTTTTTAAACAAAGGCACAACATTTGCCACTCTCCAATCTTCAGGCACCTCACCTGTGACTATCGATGATTCAAATATCTTGGCTATGGGACCCGCAATTTCCTCCCTAGCCTCCCAAAATGTCCTGGGATATACTTCATCAGGTCCCGCAGATTTATCTACCTTGATGCGCTTTAAGACTTCCAGCACCTCCTTCTCTGTAATATGTACACTCCTCAAGACATCAATGTTTAATTCTCCAAGTTCCCTAACATCCATGCTTTTCTCAACAGTAAATACTGATGAGAAATATTCATTTAGGATCTCACCCATCTCTTGTGGATCTGCACATAGATGACCTTGTTGATCCTTAAGAGGCCCTACTCTCTCCTTTATTACTCTTTTGCCCTTTATGTATTTGTAGAAGTTCTTTGGATTCTCCTTTGCCTTCTCTGCCAAAACAATCTCGTGTCCCCTTTTTGCCTTCCTGATTTCTCTCTTATCTCTACTCCTACACCCCCTATACTCTTCAAGAGATTCACTTGATCCCAGCTGCCTATGCACGTCATGTGCCTCTTTCTTCTTCTTGACCAGAGTCACGCTGTGATAATCCCCCGTTCCCCCTGGTGCTGAGTCACGCTGAGATGTCCACCACCACCACCACCACCACCTCCCCCCCCGCCCGCCCCCCCGGCCCCCTCCGCCCCCGCGGTGCTGAGTCACGCTGAGATATCTACCACACCCTCACCCCGGCGGTGCTGAGTCACGCTGTGATAGTTTGCTGCCTCAATTTGTTGTCTTCCCCTCTTGCCCCCGCAGGGATCAATGCCCAAGCTCGCAGGCTGCAGATGAGCAGGGCACGGGCTTCATCAGCTCTGACAGAGGAGGACATTGAAAGCAGCTTTGCGCTTTGGCGCAGTGTCAGTGAGCTGAACCTATCAGTGAAGGTCAGAGAATCGAGACACAAGATCAGGAATCGTTGGACAGAAGCTGGAGAAAGGGAGGATGACACGGAGCAGCTGTGCCTGAGTATCGAGAAGGAGGAAACCGAAAGCAGTGACGACAGTTCCACCCAGTATTCCATCCACCCTCCCTTTGAGTTCCCCTATTTCCTCCTGCTCCAGAGTTACAGCAGCCGGCAGGTGAGAGTGGCTTCAACACTCACTCATCACTCATTGAAAAGCTTCCTCTCTCCCTCCTCAATCTGCTCTGAAAATAAAAGGAGAGATTTTAGTAACAGAAGAAAAATATTTCTCCCCGTCTCCCAATCCCATCCCCACCCCCTCTCCATTCCCCAATCCCACACCCACCCCCACCCCCTCCCCATTCCCCAATCCCACCCGCTCCCCATTCCCCAATCCCAGCTCCACGCTCTCCCCCTCCCCAATCCCACCCCCACCCCCTCCCCATTCCCCAATCCCACCCGCTCCCCATTCCCCAATCCCAGCTCCACGCTCTCCCCCTCCCCAATCCCACCCCCTCCCCATTCCCCAATCCCACCCCGTCCCCAATCCCACCCCCTCCCCATTCCCCACCCCCTCCCCATTCCCCAATCCCACTCCCTCCCCATTCCCAATCCCACCCCCACCCCCTCCCCATTCCCCAATCCCACCCCCTCCCCATTCCCCACCCCCACACCCTCCCCATTCCCCAATCCCACCCCCTCCGCCATTCCCCAATCCCATCCCCTCCCCATTCCCCAATCCCACCCCCTCCCCATTCCCCATTCCCCAATCCCACCCATTCCCCAATCCCACCCCCTCCCCATTCCCCAATCCCACCCCCTCCCCATCCCCCACCCCCTCCCCATTCCCCAATCCCACCCCCTCCTCATTCCCCAATCCCAATCCCACCACCTCCCCATTCCCCAATCCCACCCATTCCCCAATCCCTCCCCATTCCCCAATCCCAGCTCCACCCCCTCATTCCCCAATCCCACCCCCTCCCCATTCCCTAGTCCCACCCCCTCCCCATTCCCCAATCCCGCCCCCTTCCTATTCCCAATCCCAGTTCCACCCCCTCCCCATTCCCCAATCCCACCCCCTCCCCATTCCCCAATCCCACCCCCTCCACATTCCCCAATCCCAGCTCCACCCCCTCCCCATTCCCCAATCCCACCCCCACCCCCTCCCCATTCCCGCCCCCACCCCTTCCCCATTCCCCACCTCCTCCCCGTCCCGAATCCCACCCCCTTCCCGTCCCCAATCCCACCCTCACCTCCTCCCCGTATTCCTCAATCCCACACTCAGCTTCTCCCCACATCTCCACATCTTCTCTCTCTGGCAGTGGATTGCTCCGACTCCTGTTCCATATGAATTTATAAATCTGTCTGTTTTCGCTCCACCACCACTGTTCATTACAGAAATTCAGTTAACAACTCGATTTCTCCTGAATGAAATCTTGCCTTTGGTGGCTCTTATTCCTCAGTTTTGGCTTGTCTCTTTGGGATTTGAGCTCCGTGCTCGGGGAAGTACAGGGATTCCATTCAGAAGGCCAGTGTTTCTGAGGATTTTGCCGGCTTTAACAAACTATACTTCCTGAACCTCTCCTTAAGTTTAAAATGATCACATTCAGTGTCAGTTAGTGACTGGGGACAGGATCATTCAAAAAATCCATTAATATTGTGAATATAATACCCGCGGGATATAGCAAAATACTTTAGAAATGTAATATTGGAAACATGGCACCTAATTTGTACACAGCAAAGAGTAATGTGTGACTGAGCAGCAAATTTGTGTGATATTGACTGAGAACCATGGAACCATAGAAAATTACAGCTCAGAAACAGGCCTTTTGGCCCTTCTTGTCTGTGCCGAACCATGTTTTGCCTAGTCCCACTGACCTGCACTTGGACCATATCCCTCCACACTCCTCTCATCCATGAACCCGTCCAAATTTTTCTTAAATGTTAAAAGTGACCCCGCATTTACCACTTTATCCGGCAGCTCATTCCACACTCCCACCACTCTCTGCGTGAAGAAGCCCCCCCTAATATTCCCTTTAAACTTTTCTCCTTTCACCCTTAACCCATGCCCTCTGGTTTTTTTCTCCCCGAGCCTCAGCAGAAAAAGCCTGCTTGCATTCACTCTATCTATACCCATCAAAATCTTATACACCTCTATCAAATCTCCCCTCAATCTTCTACGCTCCAGGGAATAAAGTCCCAACCTATTCAATCTCTCTCTGTAACTCAGCTTCTCAAGTCCCGGCAACATCCTTGTGAACCTTCTCTGCACTCTTTGAACCTTATTTACATCCTTCCTGCAACTAGGTGACCAAAACTGTACACAATACTCCAAATTCGGCCTCACCAATGCCTTATATAACTGAGGGCTGAATATGGGTCAGGACAGGAGAAATAATTCCCCTGATCTTCTTCAATATAGTCACTGTGGGATCTTTTACACCCACCTGAGAGAGCAGACAGTGCGGCACTCCCTCGGCACTGACCCTCTGACAGCGCAGCACTCCCTCGGTACTGACCCTCTGACAGTGCGGCACTCCCTCGGTACTGACCCTCTGACAGCGCAGCACTCCCTCGGTACTGACCCTCTGACAGTGCAGCACTCCCTCGGTACTGACCCTCTGACAGTGCAGCACTCCCTCGGTACCGACCCTCTGACAGTGCAGCACTCATTCGGTACTGACCCTCTGACAGTGCAGCACTCCCTCGGTACTGACCCTCTGACAGTGCAGCACTCCCTCGGTACTGACCCTCTGACAGTGCAGCACTCCCTCAGTACTGACTCTCTGACAGTGCAGCACTCCCTCGGGACTGACTCTCTGACAGTGCGGCACTCCCTCAGCACTGACCCTCTGACAGTGCGGCACTCCCTCAATACTGACCCTCTGACAGTGCAGCACTCCCTCGGTACTCACCCTCTGACAGTGCGGGACTCCCTCGGGACTGACCCTTTGACAGTGCAGCACTCCCTCGGTACTGACTCTCTGACAGTGCAGCACTCCCTCGGTACTGACTCTCTGACAGTGCAGCACTTCCTCAGCACTGACCCTCTGACAGTGCAGCACTCCCTCAGTACTGACCCTCTGACAGTGCAGCATTCCCTCGGTACTGACCCTCTGACAGTGCAGCACTTCCTTGGTACTGACTCTCTGACAGTGCAGCACTCCCTCAGTACTGACCCTCTGACAGTGCAGCACTCCCTCGGTACTGACTCTCTGACAGTGCAGCACTCTCTCAGTACTGACTCTCTGACAGTGCAGCACTCCCTCAGTACTGACCTTCTGACAGTGCAGCACTCCCTCGGTACTGACCCTCTGACAGTGCGGCACTCCCTCAGTACTGACCCTCTGACAGTGCAGCACTCCCTCGGTACTGACCCTCTGACAGTGCGGCACTCCCTCGGTACTGACCCTCTGACAGTGCAGCACTCCCTCGGTACTGACCCACTGACAGTGCGGCACTCCCTCAGTACTGACCCTCTGACAGTGCGGCACTCCCTCAGCACTGAATCTGTCGCATGAGCTCTCTTTCACACATGCTCTCTCCCTCTCGTTCCTCCGATGTATTTGACGATCTGCGTTGCTTGGTCACCGCCCTCACACAACCCTTGTGTTTGATTTCAGGATTTTGTTATTTATGTGCTGAATGGAAGCAGCCACGTGTTTGGCCGGTCCTTGGAGGAATCAAGAGACGAGGAGGAGGAGAAGCAAAAGGTGGACATTCTGCTGTCAGCTCCAGATATCTGCCCCAGGCACTGCAGTGTGCAGCGGCGGGAGATCAGCTCCAGCGGCGAGGGGAGTGAGGTGGTGACACTGGTGAAGCCTGGGAAAGGAGCGACTGTCACTTACAACGGCCTCCCACTCAACACAGAGATCCAGCTGCATCCCGGTGACCTCGTAGGCATGGGCGCCTACTACCTCTTCATGTACAAGGACCCCACCCTCAGCAACTGCCCACGCGAACAAAAACCTGCCTGGTTCCCGTCCCCGGTCCTGTCTCTGAGCCAGGACGGAGAGCTGAAGTGCAAGATGTGCGGCTGCAGCATTCAGGAGAGACAACAGGACACAATTCCTTGGATAAGGAAAAGCATTCCCAGACTAAAAGATACAAAGGGCAGAGAATATGTCCTCATGTATAATTTAGCGCAGGAAGATGCACTTCTGAACAGAATCATCAACAGGCCACTGGAGGAGAACTCAGACTTCAAACTGACTCCAGCCTTCCTGCTCTGTCTCTGCATCCAGCACTCAGCAACTTCCTTCCAGCCAGCAGACTTCCGCAAGCTGCTGCTGAGGATAGCAAGTCAGATCCAAACTGTCATGTGGGTCAGTACGCAGCACGCCTTTCAGCGTCAGAAATATACCCCACACCCCTCACTGTAACACTCTGATATACCCCACACCCCTCACCGTAACACTGATATACCCCACACCCCTCACTGTAACACTGATATACCCCACACCCCTCACTGTAACACTGATACACCCCACACCCCTCACTGTAACACTCTAATATACCCCACACCCCTCACTGTAACACTCTGATATACCCCACACCCCTCACTGTAACACTCTGATATACCCCACACCCCTCACTGTCACACTCTGATATACCCCACACCCCTCACTGTAACACTCTGATATACCCCACACCCCTCACTGTAACACTGATATACCCCACACCCCTCACTGTAACACTGATATACCCCACACCCCTCACTGTAACACTCTGATATACCCCACACCCCTCACTGTAACACTCTGATATACCCCACACCCCTCACTGTAACACTGATATACCCCACACCCCTCACTGTAACACTGATACACCCCACACCCCTCACTGTGACACTGATATACCCCACACCCCTCACTGTAACACTCTGATATACCCCACACCCCTCACTGTAACACTCTGATATACCCCACACCCCTCACTGTAACACTCTGCTATACCCCACACCCCTCACTGTAACACTGATATACCCCACACCCCTCACTGTAACACTGATACACCCCACACCCCTCACTGTGACACTGATATACCCCACACCCCTCACTGTAACACTCTGATATACCCCACACCCCTCACTGTAACACTCTGATATACCCCACACCCCTCACTGTAACACTCTGCTATACCCCACACCCCTCACTGTAACACTGATATACCCCACACCCCTCACTGTAACACTGATACACCCCACACCCCTCACTGTAACACTCTGATACACCCCACACCCCTCACTGTAACACTCTGATATACCCCACACCCCTCACTGTAACACTCTGATATACCCCACACCCCTCACTGTAACACTCTGATATACCCCACACCCCTCACTGTAACACTCTGATATACCCCACACCCCTCACTGTAACACTCTGATATACCCCACACCACTCACTGTAACACTCTGATATACCCCACACCCCTCACTGTAACACTGATATACCCCACACCCCTCACTGTAACACTGATACACCCCACACCCCTCACTGTAACACTGATATACCCCACACCCCTCACTGTAACACTGATACACCCCACACCCCTCACTGTGACACTGATATACCTCACACCCCTCACTGTGACACTCTGATATACCCCACACCCCTCACTGTAACACTCTGCTATACCCCACACCCCTCACTGTAACACACTGATATACCCCACACCCCTCACTGTAACACACTGATATACCCCGCACCCCTCACTGTAACACTCTGATATAGCCCACACCCCTCACTGTAACACTCTGCTATACCCCACACCCCTCACTGTAACACTCTGCTATACCCCACACCCCTCACTGTAACACTCTGATATAACCCACACCCCTCACTGTAACACTCTGCTATACCCCACACCCCTCACTGTAACACACTGATATACCCCACACCCCTCACTGTAACACACTGATATACCCCGCACCCCTCACTGTAACACTCTGATATACCCCACACCCCTCACTGTAACACTCTGCTATACCCCACACCCCTCACTGTAACACTCTGCTATACCCCACACCCCTCACTGTAACACTCTGATATACCCCACACCCCTCACTGTAACACTGATATACCCCACACACCTCACTGTAACACTCTGCTATACCCCACACCCCTCACTGTAACACTCTGATATACCCCACACCCCTCACTGTAACACTCTGATATACCCCACACCCCTCACTGTAACACTCTGCTATACCCCGCACCCCTCACTGTAACACTGATATACCCCGCACCCCTCACTGTAACACTCTGATATACCCCACACCCCTCACTGTAACACTCTGATATACCCCACACCCCTCACTGTAACACTCTGCTATACACCACACCCCTCACTGTAACACTCTGATATACCCCACACCCCTCACTGTAACACTCTGATATACCCCACACCCCTCACTGTAACACTCTGATATACCCCACACCCCTCACTGTAACACTCTGATATACCCCACACCCCTCACTGTAACACTCTGATATACCCCACACCCCTCACTGTAACACACTGATATACCCCACACCCCTCACTGTAACACTCTGATATACCCCACACCCCTCACTGTAACACTCTGATATACCCCACACCCCTCACTGTAACACTCTGATATACCCCACACCCCTCACTGTAACACTCTGATATACCCCACACCCCTCACTGTAACACTCTGATATACCCCACACCCCTCACTGTAACACACTGATATACCCCACACGCCTCACTGTAACACTCTGATATACCCCACACCCCTCACTGTAACACTCTGATATACCTCACACCCCTCACTGTAACACTGATATACCCCACACCCCTCACTGTAACAGTCTGATATACCTCACACCCCTCACTGTAACACTCTGATATACCCCACACCCCTCACTGTAACACTCTGACACACCCCACACCCCTCACTGTAACACTCTGATATACCCCACACCCCTCACTGTAACACTGATATACCCCGCACCCTTCACTGTAACACTCCGATATACCCCGCACCCCTCACTGTAACACTCTGATATACCCCACACCCCTCACTGTAACACTCTGATATACCCCACACCCCTCACTGTAACACTCTGATATACCCCACACCCCTCACTGTAACACTCTGATATACCCCACACCCCTCACTGTAACACTGATATACCCCGCACCCCTCACTGTAACACTCCGATATACACCGCACCCCTCACTGTAACACTCTGATATACCCCACACCCCTCACTGTAACACTCTGATATACCCCACACCCCTCACTGTAACACTCTGATATACCCCACACCCCTCACTGTAACACTCTGATACACCCCACGCCCCTCACTGTGACACTGATATACCCTACACCCCTCACTGTAACACTCTGATATACCCCACACCCCTCACTGTGATACTGATATACCCCACACCCCTCACTATAACACTCTGATACACCCCACACCCCTCACTGTGACACTGATATACCCTACACCCCTCACTGTAACACTCTGATATACCCCTAACCCCTCACAGTGACACTGATATACCCTACACCACTCACTGTAACACTCGGATATACCCCACACCCCTCACTGTAACACTCTGATATATCCCACACCCCTCACTGTAACACTCTGATATATCCCACACCCCTCACTGTAACACTCTGATATACCCCACACCACTCACTGTAACACTCTGATATATCCCACACTCCTCACTGTAACACTCTGATATACCCCACACCCCTCACTGTGACACTGATATACCCCACACCCCTCACTGTAACACTCTGATGTACCCCACACCCCTCACTGTAACACTCTGATATACCCCACACTCCTCACTGTAACACTCTGATATACCCCACACCCCTCACTGTAACACTCTGATATACCCCACACCCCTCACTGTAACACTCTGATATACCCCACACCCCTCACTGTAACACTCTGATATACCCCACACCCCTCACTGTAACACTCTGATATACCCCACACCCCTCACTGTAACACTCTGATGTACCCCACACCCCTCACTGTAACACTCTGATATACCCACACCCCTCACTGTAACACTCTGATATACCCCGCACCCCTCACTGTAACACTCTGATATACCCCACACCACTCCTGTAACACTCTGATATACCCTGCACCCCTCACTGTAACACTGATATACCCTGCACCCCTCACTGTAACACACTGATATACCCCACACCCCTCACTGTAACACTCTGATATACACCGCACCCCTCACTGTAACACTCTGATATACCCCACACCACTCACTGTAACACTCTGATATACCCCACACCCCTCACTGTAACACTCTGATATACCCCACACCCCTCACTGTAACACACTGATATACCCCACACCCCTCACTGTAACACTCTGATATACCCCGCACCCCTCACTGTAACACTCTGATATACCCCGCACCCCTCACTGTAACACTCTGATATACTCCACACCCCTCACTGTAACACTCTGATATACCCCACACCCCTCACTGTAACACTCTGATATACCCCGCACCCCTCACTGTAACACTCTGATATACTCCACACCCCTCACTGTAACACACTGATATACCCCACACCCCTCACTGTAACACACTGATATACCCCGCACCCCTCACTGTAACACTCTGATATACTCCACACCCCTCACTGTAACACTCTGATATACCCCACACCCCTCACTGTGACACTCTGATATATCCCACACCCCTCACTGTAACACTCTGATATACTCCACACCCCTCACTGTAACACACTGATATACCCCACACCCCTCACTGTAACATTCTGATATACCCCACACCCCTCACTGTAACACTCTGATATACCCCACACTCCTCACTGTAACACTCTGATATATCCCACACCCCTCACTGTAACACTGATAAACCCCACACCCCTCACTGTAACCCTGATATACCCCACACCCCTCACTGTAACACTCTGATATACCCCACACCCCTCACTGTAACACTGATATACCCCACACCCCTCACTGTAACACTCTGATATACCCCACACCCCTCACTGTAACACTCTGATATACCCCACACACCTCACTGTAACACTGATATACCCCACACCCCTCACTGTAACACTCTGATATACCCCACACCCCTCACTGTAACACTCTGATATACCCCGCACCCCTCACTGTAACACTCTGATATACCCCACACCCCTCACTGTAACACTCTGATATACCCCACACCCCTCACTGTAACACTCTGATATACCCCACACCCCTCACTGTAACACACTGATATACCCCACACCCCTCACTGTAACACTCTGATACACCCCACACCCCTCACTGTAACACTCTGATATACCCCACACCCCTCACTGTAACACTCTGATATACCCCACACCCCTCACTGTAACACTCTGATATACCCCACACCCCTCACTGTAACACTCTGATATACCCCACACCCCTCACTGTAACACGCTGATATACCCCACACCCCTCACTGTAACACACTGATATACCCCACACCCCTCACTGTAACACTCTGATATACCCCACACCCCTCACTGTAACACTCTGATATACCCCACACCCCTCACTGTAACACTCTGATATACCCCACACCCCTCACTGTAACACTCTGATGTACCCCACACCCCTCACTGTAACACTCTGATATACCCCACACCCCTCACTGTAACACTCTGATATATCCCACACCCCTCACTGTAACACTCTGATATACCCCACACCCCTCACTGTAACACTCTGATATATCCCACACCCCTCACTGTAACACTGATATACCCCACACCCCTCACCGTAACACTCTGATATACCCCACACCCCTCACTGTAACACTGATATACCCCACACCCCTCGCCGTAACACTCTGATATACCCCACACCCCTCACTGTAACACTCTGATATACCCCACACCCCTCACTGTAACACTCTGATATACCCCACAACCAGGGAATTTTTAATGTTTCAAAATTGTTCTTTTCATATTTAGGAGAAAACGAAGGTCCTCGCCGCGAAGCAGAGAGAACAGTGAGTACACACTGAACCCTGACTGGGTTATAGAGACAAAGTGAAATATGCTGACCCTCTGACAGTGCGGCACTCCCTCAGCACTGACCCTCTGACAGTGCGGCACTCCCTCAGTACTGACCCTCTGACAGTGCCGCACTCTCTCAGCACTGACCCTCTGACAGTGCAGCACTCCCTCAGCACTGACCCTCTGACAGTGCGGCACTCCCTCAGGACTGACCCTCTGACAGTGCAGCACTCACTCAGCACTGACCCTCTGACAGTGCAGCACTCCCTCGGCACTGACTCTCTGACAGTGCAGCACTCCCTCAGGACTGAACCTCTGACAGTGCAGCACTCCCTCAGTACTGACCCTCTGACAGTGCGGCACTCCCTCAGGACTGACCCTCTGACAGTGCAGCACTCCCTCAGCACTGACCCTCTGACTGTGCGGCACTCCCTCAGTACTGAGCCTCTGACAGTGCAGCACTCCCTCAGTACTGACCCTCTGACAGTGCGGCACTCCCTCAGTACTGACCCCCTGACAGTGCGGCACCCCCTCAGTACTGACCCTCTGACAGTGCAGCACTCCCTCAGTACTGACCCTCTGACAGTGCAGCACTCCCTCAGTACTGACCCTCTGACAGTGCAGCACTCCCTCAGCACTGACCCTCTGACAGTGCGGCACTCCCTCAGCACTGACCCTCTGACAGTGCGGCACTCTCTCAGTACTGACCCTCTGACAGTGCGGCACTCCCTCAGTACTGACCCTCTGACAGTGCGGCGCTCCCTCAGTACTGACCCTCTGATAGTGCAGCACTCCCTCAGCACTGACCCTCTGGCAGTGCGGCACTCCCTCAGTACTGACCCTCTCACAGTGCGGCACTCCCTCAGTACTGACCCTCTGACAGTGCGGCGCTCCCTCAGTACTGA
Organism: Mustelus asterias; assembly: GCF_964213995.1. Lineage (NCBI taxonomy): Eukaryota > Metazoa > Chordata > Chondrichthyes > Carcharhiniformes > Triakidae > Mustelus > Mustelus asterias. The sequence continues at coordinate 13,190 of NW_027591685.1, forward strand.
CCCTCTGATAGTGCAGCACTCCCTCAGCACTGACCCTCTGGCAGTGCGGCACTCCCTCAGTACTGACCCTCTGACAGTGCGGCACTCCCTCAGCACTGACCCTCTGACAGTGCGGCACTCCCTCAGTACTGACCCTCTGACAGTGCGGCACTCCCTCAGCACTGACCCTCTGACAGTGCGGCACTCCCTCAGCACTGACCCTCTGACAGTGCGGCACTCCCTCAGTACTGACCCCCTGACAGTGCGGCGCTCCCTCAGTACTGACCCTCTGACAGTGCAGCACTCCCTCAGTACTGACCCTCTGACAGTGCGGCACTCCCTCAGTACTGACCCTCTGACAGTGCGGCACTCCCTCAGTACTGACCCTCTGACAGTGCGGCACTCCCTCAGTACTGACCCTCTGACAGTGCGGCACTCCCTCAGCACTGACCCTCTGACAGTGCGGCACTCCCTCAGTACTGACCCTCTGACAGTGCGGCACTCCCTCAGCACTGACCCTCTGACAGTGCGGCACTCCCTCAGTACTGACCCTCTGACAGTGCGGCACTCCCTCAGTACTGCACTGAGAGTGTCAAGGCAGATTACATTAACGCGTGGCTGAATGGGTCGCAGTCCTGATCTTGGTTAAACGCTGTGTGTCCCGTTCCCTGGGCAGAGCCATGAATCCAGATTCATGGCTGACACTCAATGCGGTGCTTGGGGAGATTTTCAAAATGAGACAATAAATCAGTGTTTTCCCATGAGGCAGTAAGCAGCTCGATGCCGATATATAGAGGAGAATCCTGCTTAGTTTCTAACCTTGAACTACATCCCTCAAGCTAATTCTCTGATCATTATCACATTTTTCTAATTCCAGCTTGTTGTCCATCCCCAATGAGAATCGCTCCATCATTAGTTGCATCAGCTCTGGATTTCCAACCCTAACATCTCCAACTCTCCACCTCGCTTTCCCCCTTTAAAATACCCCTTAAAACCTGCTACCTTGGCTCGTAAACTTTTAGCCTCTGATATCTCCCTATTCTTCATTTTGTGAAGCTCCTCTGAAGCACCTTGGGACATTAGAGTGCTATATGAGTAAGTTGTTGTTGCACTTTGTGGAGTTTGCTGTGCCTGCCACGTTTTATATTATATAACAGCTTCGACACTTTGTGACTATTTTATTCACTGCGAAGCACTTTGGGGTGAAAGTTGTTGTTAAAATGCAAGTTGTGGCCTTCTCGAGCAATAGGCCAGAGCGAACCCAGCGGTGAAAGTGCGACCGAATGTGTCGAGTTGGCACATGCTTACTGTCAGCACTACATTGGAGCCTCTGCCCCGTGTTACCAGGAGGTAGTGCTGTCCCAGTGATGGTGTGTTTGACAGAACCTCGAAACATGACAGGTGTATTGCCCTGTTAAGTGCTGTTCTCAGCATACTATCTGTAACCCTGTGAGCACAGAGACTGATGGTGTGTGAGAGTTACAGGGCTGTGGGGTACTCCCAGCATCTCAGCTCTCAGTCACTGAGTTTGGACACCGTATTCCTGCTGGAGTGTTGTCCAATTCCAGGCTCTACACATTTGAAAAGGTGTCAAGAGGGTGCGGAGGAGATTTACGGGAATGTCACCTCCCAGAACCATCTTGGGTTTAATGGAGTGACTGCAGAAACTGGCCTTGTTTTTTTGCAGCAGAGAGGTTTAGGGGGAGATTTGATTGAGATGTTCAAAATTATGCCGGGTTTGGGGAGAGTAAATAAGGAGAAAGTGCCTCTCCTGACAGGTCAGTAACTGGAGGACACAGATTCCAGGTAATTGCCAAAAGACCCAGAGGCAACTTAAGAAAACATGCAGCGTGTTGTTGTGAGTGGGATACACTGATGCAGCGTGTTGTTGTGAGCTGGAGACACTGATGCAGCGTGTTGTTGTGAGCGGGATACACTGATGCAGCGTGTTGTTGTGAGCGGGATACACTGATGCAGTGTGTTGTTGTGAGCGGGATACACTGATGCAGCGTGTTGTTGTGAGCGGGATACACTGATGCAGCGTGTTGCTGTGAGCTGGATACACTGATGCAGCGTGTTGTTGTGAGCTGGATACACTGATGCAGCGTGTTGCTGTGAGCTGGATACACTGATGCAGCGTGTTGCTGTGAGCTGGATACACTGATGCAGCGTGTTGCTGTGAGCGGGATACACTGATGCAGCGTGTTGTTGTGAGTGGGATACACTGATGCAGCGTGTTGCTGTGAGCTGGATAAACTGATGCAGCGTGTTGCTGTGAGCTGGATACACTGATGCAGCGTGTTGCTGTGAGCGGGATACACTGATGCAGCGTGTTGTTGTGAGCTGGATACACTGATGCAGCGTGTTGTTGTGAGCGGGATACACTGATGCAGCGTGTTGTGAGCGGGGTACACTGATGCAGCGTGTTGTGAGCTGGATACACTGATGCAGCGTGTTGTTGTTAGCGGGGTACACTGATGCAGCGTGTTGCTGTGAGCTGGATACACTGATGCAGCGTGTTGTTGTGAGTGGGATACACAGATGCAGCGTGTTGTTGTGAGCTGGATACACTGATGCAGTGTGTTGCTGTGAGCTGGATACACTGATGCAGCGTGTTGTTGTGATGGGGTACACTGATGCAGCGTGTTGTTGTGAGCGGGATACACAGATGCAGCGTGTTGTTGTGAGTTGGATACACCGATGCAGCGTGTTGCTGTGAGCGGGATACACTGATGTAGCGTGTTGTTGTGGGCTGGGTACACTGATGCAGCGTGTTGTTGTGAGCTGGATACATTGATGCAGCGTGTTGCTGTGAGCGGGGTACACTGATGCAGCGTGTTGTTGTGAGTGGGATACACAGATGCAGCGTGTTGCTGTGAGCGGGATACACTGATGCAGCGTGTTGCTGTGAGCTGGATACACTGATGCAGCGTGTTGCTGTGAGCTGGATACACTGATGCAGCGTGTTGCTGTGAGTGGGATACACTGATGCAGCGTGTTGTTGTGAGTGGGATACACAGATGCAGCGTGTTGTTGTGAGCGGGGTACACTGATGCAGCGTGTTGCAGTGAGTGGGATACACAGATGCAGCGTGTTGTTGTGAGCGGGGTACACTGATGCAGCGTGTTGTTGTGAGCGGGATACACTGATGCAGCGTGTTGCTGTGAGCGGGATACACTGATGCAGCGTGTTGTTGTGAGTGGGGTACACTGATGCAGCGTGTTGCTGTGAGCGGGATACACTGATGCAGCGTGTTGTTGTGAGCTGGATACACTGATGCAGCGTGTTGTTGTGAGCTGGATACACTGTTGCAGGGTGTTGTTGTGAGCTGGATACACTGATGCAGCGTGTGGCTGTGAGCGGGATACACTGATGCAGCGTGTTGTTGTGGGCTGGGTACACTGTTGCAGGGTGTTGCTGTGAGCGGGATACACTGTTGCAGGGTGTTGTTGTGAGCTGGATACACTGTTGCAGGGTGTTGTTGTGAGCGGGATACACTGATGCAGCGTGTTGCTGTGAGCGGGGTACACTGATGCAGCGTGTTGTTGTGAGCTGGATACACTGATGCAGCGTGTTGCTGTGAGCGGGATACACTGATGCAGCGTGTTGTTGTGAGCGGGGTACACTGATGCAGCGTGTTGTTGTGAGTGGGATACACTGATGCAGGGTGTTGTTGTGAGCTGGATACACTGATGCAGCGTGTTGTTGTGAGCTGGATACACTGATGCAGCGTGTTGCTGTGAGCGGGATACACTGATGCAGCGTGTTGTTGTGAGCTGGATACACTGATGCAGCGTGTTGTTGTGGGCTGGGTACACTGATGCAGTGTGTTGCTGTGAGCGGGGTACACTGATGCAGCGTGTTGCTGTGAGTGGGATACACTGATGCAGCGTGTTGTTGTGAGTGGGATACACTGATGCAGCGTGTTGTTGTGAGCTGGATACACTGATGCAGCGTGTTGTTGTGAGCTGGATACACTGTTGCAGGGTGTTGTTGTGAGCTGGATACACTGATGCAGCGTGTGGCTGTGAGCGGGATACACTGATGCAGCGTGTTGTTGTGGGCTGGGTACACTGTTGCAGGGTGTTGCTGTGAGCGGGATACACTGTTGCAGGGTGTTGTTGTGAGCTGGATACACTGTTGCAGGGTGTTGTTGTGAGCGGGATACACTGATGCAGCGTGTTGCTGTGAGCGGGGTACACTGATGCAGCGTGTTGTTGTGAGCTGGATACACTGATGCAGCGTGTTGCTGTGAGCGGGATACACTGATGCAGCGTGTTGTTGTGAGCGGGGTACACTGATGCAGCGTGTTGTTGTGAGTGGGATACACTGATGCAGGGTGTTGTTGTGAGCTGGATACACTGATGCAGCGTGTTGTTGTGAGCTGGATACACTGATGCAGCGTGTTGCTGTGAGCGGGATACACTGATGCAGCGTGTTGTTGTGAGCTGGATACACTGATGCAGCGTGTTGTTGTGGGCTGGGTACACTGATGCAGTGTGTTGCTGTGAGCGGGGTACACTGATGCAGCGTGTTGCTGTGAGTGGGATACACTGATGCAGCGTGTTGTTGTGAGTGGGATACACTGATGCAGCGTGTTGTTGTGAGCTGGATACACTGATGCAGCGTGTTGTTGTGAGCTGGATACACTGATGCAGCGTGTTGCTGTGAGCGGGATACACTGATGCAGTGTGTTGTTGTTAGCGGGGTACACTGATGCAGCGTGTTGCTGTGAGCGGGGTACACTGATGCATTGTGTTGTTGTTAGCGGGGTACACTGATGCAGCGTGTTGCTGTGAGCAGGGTACACTGATGCAGCGTGTTGTTGTGAGCTAGATACACTGATGCAGCGTGTTGTTGTGAGAGGGATACACTGATGCAGCGTGTTGTTGTGAGGTGGATACACTGATGCAGCGTGTTGCTGTGAGCGGGATACACTGATGCAGCGTGTTGCTGTGAGCTGGATACACTGATGCAGCGTGTTGTTGTGAGCTGGATACACTGATGCAGCGTGTTGCTGTGAGCTGGATACACTGATGCAGCGTGTTGTTGTGAGCTGGATACACTGATGCAGCGTGTTGCTGTGAGCGGGATACACTGATGCAGCGTGTTGTTGTGAGCTAGATACACTGATGCAGCGTGTTGCTGTGAGCTGGATACACTGATGCAGCGTGTTGTTGTGAGCTGGATACACTGATGCAGTGTGTTGTTGTTAGCGGGGTACACTGATGCAGCGTGTTGTTGTGAGCTGGATACACTGATGCAGCGTGTTGCTGTGAGCTGGATACACTGATGCAGCGTGTTGCTGTGAGCTGGGTACACTGATGCAGCGTGTTGTTGTGAGTGGGATACACTGATGCAGCGTGTTGTTGTGAGCTGGAGACACTGATGCAGCGTGTTGCTGTGAGCTGGGTACACTGATGCAGTGTGTTGTTGTGAGCGGGGTACACTGATGCAGCGTGTTGTTGTGAGCTAGATACACTGATGCAGCGTGTTGTTGTGAGTGGGATACACTGATGCAGCGTGTTGTTGTGAGTGGGATACACTGATGCAGCGTGTTGTTGTGAGCTGGATACACTGATGCAGCGTGTTGTTGTGAGAGGGATACACTGATGCAGCGTGTTGTTAGTGGGATACACTGATGCAGCGTGTTGTGAGCGGGGTACACTGATGCAGCATGTTGTTGTGAGAGGGATACACTGATGCAGCGTGTTGTTGTGAGTGGGATACACTGATGCAGCGTGTTGTGAGCGGGGTACACTGATGCAGCGTGTTGTTGTGAGCGGGGTACACTGATGCAGCGTGTTGCTGTGAGCTGGATACACTGATGCAGCGTGTTGTTGTGAGCGGGATACACTGATGCAGCGTGTTGTTGTGAGCGGGATACACTAATGCTGCGTGTTGTTGTGAGCGGGATACACTGATGCAGCGTGTTGTTGTGAGCGGGATACACTGATGCAGCGTGTTGTTGTGAGCGGGGTACACTGATGCAGCGTGTTGTTGTGAGCGGGATACACTGATACAGCGTGTTGTTGTGAGCGGAATACACTGATGCAGCGTGTTGTTGTGAGCGGGATACACAGATGCAGCGTGTTGTTGTGAGCTGGATACACTGATGCAGCGTGTTGTTGTGAGCTGGATACACTGATGCAGTGTGTTGTTGTTAGCGGGGTACACTGATGCAGCGTGTTGTTGTGAGCTGGATACACTGATGCAGCCTGTTGTTGTGAGCTGGATACACTGATGCAGTGTGTTGTTGTGAGCGGGGTACACTGATGCAGCGTGTTGTTGTGAGTGGGGTACACTGATGCAGCGTGTTGTTGTGAGCGGGGTACACTGATGCAGCGTGTTGTTGTGAGCGGAGTACACTGATGCAGCGTGTTGCTGTGAGCGGGGTACACTGATGCAGCGTGTTGTTGTGAGCTGGATACGCTGATGCAGCGTGTTGTTGTGAGCTGGATACACTGATGCAGCGTGTTGCTGTGAGCGGGGTACACTGATGCAGCGTGTTGCTGTGAGCTGGATACACTGATGCAGCGTGTTGCTGTGAGCGGGGTACACTGATGCAGCGTGTTGCTGTGAGCGGGGTACACTGATGCAGCGTGTTGCTGTGAGCTGGATACACTGATGCAGCGTGTTGCTGTGAGCAGGGTACACTGATGCAGCGTGTTGCTGTGAGTGGGATAGACTGATGCAGCGTGTTGTTGTGAGCTGGATACACTGATGCAGCGTGTTGTTGTGAGCGGGATACACTGATGCAGCGTGTTGCTGTGAGCGGGGTACACTGATGCAGCGTGTTGTTGTGAGTTGGATACACTGATGCAGCGTGTTGTTGTGAGCTGTATACACTGATGCAGCGTGTTGTTGTGAGCGGGGAACACTGATGCAGCGTGTTGTTGTGAGCTGGATACACTGATGCAGCGTGTTGTTGTGAGCTGGATACACTGATGCAGGGTGTTGTTGTGAGCTGGATACACTGATGCAGCGTGTTGTTGTGAGCTGGATACACTGATGCAGCGTGTTGTTGTGAGCTGGATACACTGATGCAGCGTGTTGCTGTGAGCGGGGTACACTGATGCAGCGTGTTGCTGTGAGCAGGGTACACTGATGCAGCGTGTTGCTGTGAGTGGGATACACTGATGCAGCGTGTTGTTGTGAGCGGGATACACAGATGAAGCGTGTTGTTGTGAGTGGGATACACCGATGCAGCGTGTTGCTGTGAGCGGGATACACTGATGTAGCGTGTTGTTGTGGGCTGGGTACACTGATGCAGCGTGTTGTTGTGAGCTGGATACACTGATGCAGCGTGTTGCTGTGAGCGGGGTACACTGATGCAGCGTGTTGTTGTGAGTGGGATACACAGATGCAGCGTGTTGCTGTGAGCGGGATACACTGATGCAGCGTGTTGCTGTGAGCTGGATACACTGATGCAGCGTGTTGCTGTGAGCTGGATACACTGATGCAGCGTGTTGTTGTGAGCGGGATACACTGATGCAGCGTGTTGTTGTGAGTGGGATACACAGATGCAGCGTGTTGTTGTGAGCGGGGTACACTGATGCAGCGTGTTGCTGTGAGCGGGATACACTGATGCAGCGTGTTGTTGTGAGTGGGGTACACTGATGCAGCGTGTTGCTGTGAGCGGGATACACTGATGCAGCGTGTTGCTGTGAGCGGGATACACTGATGCAGCGTGTTGTTGTGAGCTGGATACACTGATGCAGTGTGTTGTTGTGAGCTGGATACACTGTTGCAGGGTGTTGTTGTGAGCTGGATACACTGATACAGCGTGTTGTTGTGAGCTGGATACACTGTTGCAGGGTGTTGTTGTGAGCTGGATACACTGTTGCAGGCTGTTGTTGTGAGCGGGATACACTGATGCAGCGTGTTGCTGTGAGCGGGGTACACTGATGCAGCGTGTTGTTGTGAGCTGGATACACTGATGCAGCGTGTTGCTGTGAGCGGGATACACTGATGCAGCGTGTTGTTGTGAGTGGGATACACTGATGCAGCGTGTTGTTGTGAGCGGGGTACACTGATGCAGCGTGTTGTTGTGAGTGGGATACACTGATGCAGGGTGTTGTTGTGAGCTGGATACACTGATGCAGCGTGTTGTTGTGAGCTGGATACACTGATGCAGCGTGTTGCTGTGAGCGGGATACACTGATGCAGCGTGTTGTTGTGAGCTGGATACACTGATGCAGCGTGTTGTTGTGGGCTGGGTACACTGATGCAGTGTGTTGCTGTGAGCGGGGTACACTGATGCAGCGTGTTGCTGTGAGTGGGATACACTGATGCAGCGTGTTGTTGTGAGTGGGATACACTGATGCAGCGCGTTGTTGTGAGCTGGATACACTGATGCAGCGTGTTGTTGTGAGCTGGATACACTGATGCAGCGTGTTGCTGTGAGCGGGATACACTGATGCAGTGTGTTGTTGTTAGCGGGGTACACTGATGCAGCGTGTTGCTGTGAGCAGGGTACACTGATGCAGCGTGTTGTTGTGAGCTAGATACACTGATGCAGCGTGTTGTTGTGAGCTGGATACACTGATGCAGCGTGTTGTTGTGAGGTGGATACACTGATGCAGCGTGTTGCTGTGAGCGGGATACACTGATGCAGCGTGTTGTGAGCGGGGTACACTGATGCAGCGTGTTGTGAGCTGGATACACTGATGCAGCGTGTTGTTGTTAGCTGGATACACTGATGCAGCGTGTTGTTGTGAGCGGGGTACACTGATGCAGCGTGTTGCAGTGAGTGGGATACACAGATGCAGCGTGTTGTTGTGAGCGGGGTACACTGATGCAGCGTGTTGTTGTGAGCGGGATACACTGATGCAGCGTGTTGCTGTGAGCGGGATACACTGATGCAGCGTGTTGTTGTGAGTGGGGTACACTGATGCAGCGTGTTGCTGTGAGCGGGATACACTGATGCAGCGTGTTGTTGTGAGCTGGATACACTGATGCAGCGTGTTGTTGTGAGCTGGATACACTGTTGCAGGGTGTTGTTGTGAGCTGGATACACTGATGCAGCGTGTTGCTGTGAGCGGGATACACTGATGCAGCGTGTTGTTGTGAGCTGGATACACTGATGCAGCGTGTTGTTGTGGGCTGGGTACACTGTTGCAGGGTGTTGCTGTGAGCGGGATACACTGTTGCAGGGTGTTGTTGTGAGCTGGATACACTGTTGCAGGGTGTTGTTGTGAGCGGGATACACTGATGCAGCGTGTTGCTGTGAGCGGGGTACACTGATGCAGCGTGTTGTTGTGAGCTGGATACACTGATGCAGCGTGTTGTTGTGAGCGGGATACACTGATGCAGCGTGTTGTTGTGAGCGGAATACACTGATGCAGCGTGTTGTTGTGAGCGGGATACACAGATGCAGCGTGTTGTTGTGAGCTGGATACACTGATGCAGCGTGTTGTTGTGAGCTGGATACACTGATGCAGTGTGTTGTTGTTAGCGGGGTACACTGATGCAGCGTGTTGTTGTGAGCTGGATACACTGATGCAGCCTGTTGTTGTGAGCTGGATACACTGATGCAGTGTGTTGTTGTGAGCGGGGTACACTGATGCAGCGTGTTGTTGTGAGTGGGGTACACTGATGCAGCGTGTTGTTGTGAGCGGGGTACACTGATGCAGCGTGTTGTTGTGAGCGGAGTACACTGATGCAGCGTGTTGCTGTGAGCGGGGTACACTGATGCAGCGTGTTGTTGTGAGCTGGATACGCTGATGCAGCGTGTTGTTGTGAGCTGGATACACTGATGCAGCGTGTTGCTGTGAGCGGGGTACACTGATGCAGCGTGTTGCTGTGAGCTGGATACACTGATGCAGCGTGTTGCTGTGAGCGGGGTACACTGATGCAGCGTGTTGCTGTGAGCGGGGTACACTGATGCAGCGTGTTGCTGTGAGCTGGATACACTGATGCAGCGTGTTGCTGTGAGCAGGGTACACTGATGCAGCGTGTTGCTGTGAGTGGGATAGACTGATGCAGCGTGTTGTTGTGAGCTGGATACACTGATGCAGCGTGTTGTTGTGAGCGGGATACACTGATGCAGCGTGTTGCTGTGAGCGGGGTACACTGATGCAGCGTGTTGTTGTGAGTTGGATACACTGATGCAGCGTGTTGTTGTGAGCTGTATACACTGATGCAGCGTGTTGTTGTGAGCGGGGAACACTGATGCAGCGTGTTGTTGTGAGCTGGATACACTGATGCAGCGTGTTGTTGTGAGCTGGATACACTGATGCAGGGTGTTGTTGTGAGCTGGATACACTGATGCAGCGTGTTGTTGTGAGCTGGATACACTGATGCAGCGTGTTGTTGTGAGCTGGATACACTGATGCAGCGTGTTGCTGTGAGCGGGGTACACTGATGCAGCGTGTTGCTGTGAGCAGGGTACACTGATGCAGCGTGTTGCTGTGAGTGGGATACACTGATGCAGCGTGTTGTTGTGAGCGGGATACACAGATGAAGCGTGTTGTTGTGAGTGGGATACACCGATGCAGCGTGTTGCTGTGAGCGGGATACACTGATGTAGCGTGTTGTTGTGGGCTGGGTACACTGATGCAGCGTGTTGTTGTGAGATGGATACACTGATGCAGCGTGTTGCTGTGAGCGGGGTACACTGATGCAGCGTGTTGTTGTGGGTGGGATACACAGATGCAGCGTGTTGCTGTGAGCGGGATACACTGATGCAGCGTGTTGCTGTGAGCTGGATACACTGATGCAGCGTGTTGCTGTGAGCTGGATACACTGATGCAGCGTGTTGTTGTGAGCGGGATACACTGATGCAGCGTGTTGTTGTGAGTGGGATACACAGATGCAGCGTGTTGTTGTGAGCGGGGTACACTGATGCAGCGTGTTGCTGTGAGCGGGATACACTGATGCAGCGTGTTGTTGTGAGTGGGGTACACTGATGCAGCGTGTTGCTGTGAGTGGGATACACTGATGCAGCGTGTTGCTGTGAGCGGGATACACTGATGCAGCGTGTTGTTGTGAGCTGGATACACTGATGCAGTGTGTTGTTGTGAGCTGGATACACTGTTGCAGGGTGTTGTTGTGAGCTGGATACACTGATGCAGCGTGTTGTTGTGAGCTGGATACACTGTTGCAGGGTGTTGTTGTGAGTTGGATACACTGTTGCAGGCTGTTGTTGTGAGCGGGATACACTGATGCAGCGTGTTGCTGTGAGCGGGGTACACTGATGCAGCGTGTTGTTGTGAGCTGGATACACTGATGCAGCGTGTTGCTGTGAGCGGGATACACTGATGCAGCGTGTTGTTGTGAGTGGGATACACTGATGCAGCGTGTTGTTGTGAGCGGGGTACACTGATGCAGCGTGTTGTTGTGAGTGGGATACACTGATGCAGGGTGTTGTTGTGAGCTGGATACACTGATGCAGCGTGTTGTTGTGAGCTGGATACACTGATGCAGCGTGTTGCTGTGAGCGGGATACACTGATGCAGCGTGTTGTTGTGAGCTGGATACACTGATGCAGCGTGTTGTTGTGGGCTGGGTACACTGATGCAGTGTGTTGCTGTGAGCGGGGTACACTGATGCAGCGTGTTGCTGTGAGTGGGATACACTGATGCAGCGTGTTGTTGTGAGTGGGATACACTGATGCAGTGCGTTGTTGTGAGCTGGATACACTGATGCAGCGTGTTGTTGTGAGCTGGATACACTGATGCAGCGTGTTGCTGTGAGCGGGATACACTGATGCAGTGTGTTGTTGTTAGCGGGGTACACTGATGCAGCGTGTTGCTGTGAGCAGGGTACACTGATGCAGCGTGTTGTTGTGAGCTAGATACACTGATGCAGCGTGTTGTTGTGAGCTGGATACACTGATGCAGCGTGTTGTTGTGAGGTGGATACACTGATGCAGCGTGTTGCTGTGAGCGGGATACACTGATGCAGCGTGTTGTGAGCGGGGTACACTGATGCAGCGTGTTGTGAGCTGGATACACTGATGCAGCGTGTTGTTGTTAGCTGGATACACTGATGCAGCGTGTTGTTGTGAGCGGGGTACACTGATGCAGCGTGTTGCAGTGAGTGGGATACACAGATGCAGCGTGTTGTTGTGAGCGGGGTACACTGATGCAGCGTGTTGTTGTGAGCGGGATACACTGATGCAGCGTGTTGCTGTGAGCGGGATACACTGATGCAGCGTGTTGTTGTGAGTGGGGTACACTGATGCAGCGTGTTGCTGTGAGCGGGATACACTGATGCAGTGTGTTGTTGTGAGCTGGATACACTGATGCAGCGTGTTGTTGTGAGCTGGATGCACTGTTGCAGGGTGTTGTTGTGAGCTGGATACACTGATGCAGCGTGTTGCTGTGAGCGGGATACACTGATGCAGCGTGTTGTTGTGAGCTGGATACACTGATGCAGCGTGTTGTTGTGGGCTGGGTACACTGTTGCAGGGTGTTGCTGTGAGCGGGATACACTGTTGCAGGGTGTTGTTGTGAGCTGGATACACTGTTGCAGGGTGTTGTTGTGAGCGGGATACACTGATGCAGCGTGTTGCTGTGAGCGGGGTACACTGATGCAGCGTGTTGTTGTGAGCTGGATACACTGATGCAGCGTGTTGCTGTGAGCGGGATACACTGATGCAGCGTGTTGTTGTGAGCGGGGTACACTGATGCAGCGTGTTGTTGTGAGTGGGATACACTGATGCAGGGTGTTGTTGTGAGCTGGATACACTGATGCAGCGTGTTGCTGTGAGCTGGATACACTGATGCAGCGTGTTGCTGTGAGCGGGATACACTGATGCAGCGTGTTGTTGTGAGCTGGATACACTGATGCAGCGTGTTGTTGTGGGCTGGGTACACTGATGCAGTGTGTTGCTGTGAGCGGGGTACACTGATGCAGCGTGTTGCTGTGAGTGGGATACACTGATGCAGCGTGTTGTTGTGAGTGGGATACACTGATGCAGCGTGTTGTTGTGAGCTGGATACACTGATGCAGCGTGTTGTTGTGAGCTGGATACACTGATGCAGCGTGTTGCTGTGAGCGGGATACACTGATGCAGTGTGTTGTTGTTAGCGGGGTACACTGATGCAGCGTGTTGCTGTGAGCGGGGTACACTGATGCATTGTGTTGTTGTTAGCGGGGTACACTGATGCAGCGTGTTGCTGTGAGCGGGATACACTGATGCAGCGTGTTGTTGTGAGCTAGATACACTGATGCAGCGTGTTGCTGTGAGCTGGATACACTGATGCAGCGTGTTGTTGTGAGCTGGATACACTGATGCAGTGTGTTGTTGTTAGCGGGGTACACTGATGCAGCGTGTTGTTGTGAGCTGGATACACTGATGCAGCGTGTTGCTGTGAGCTGGATACACTGATGCAGCGTGTTGCTGTGAGCTGGGTACACTGATGCAGCGTGTTGTTGTGAGTGGGATACACTGATGCAGCGTGTTGTTGTGAGCTGGAGACACTGATGCAGCGTGTTGCTGTGAGCTGGGTACACTGATGCAGCGTGTTGTTGTGAGCGGGGTACACTGATGCAGCGTGTTGTTGTGAGCTAGATACACTGATGGAGCGTGTTGTTGTGAGTGGGATACACTGATGCAGCGTGTTGTTGTGAGTGGGATACACTGATGCAGCGTGTTGTTGTGAGTGGGATACACTGATGCAGCGTGTTGTGAGTGGGGTACACTGATGCAGCATGTTGTTGTGAGAGGGATACACTGATGCAGCGTGTTGTTGTGAGCTGGATACACTGATGCAGCGTGTTGTTGTGAGCGGGATACACTGATGCAGCGTGTTGTGAGCGGGGTACACTGATGCAGCGTGTTGTTGTGAGCTGGATACACTGATGCAGCGTGTTGTTGTGAGCGGGATACACTGATGCAGCGTGTTGTTGTGAGCGGGATACACTAATGCTGCGTGTTGTTGTGAGCGGGATACACTGATGCAGCGTGTTGTTGTGAGCTGGATACACTGATGCAGCGTGTTGTTGTGAGCGGGGTACACTGATGCAGCGTGTTGTTGGGAGCGGGATACACTGATGCAGCGTGTTGTTGTGAGCGGAATACACTGATACAGCGTGTTGTTGTGAGCGGGATACACAGATGCAGCGTGTTGTTGTGAGCTGGATACACTGATGCAGCGTGTTGTTGTGAGCTGGATACACTGATGCAGCGTGTTGTTGTGAGCTGGATACACTGATGCAGTGTGTTGTTGTGAGCGGGGTACACTGATGCAGCGTGTTGTTGTGAGTGGGGTACACTGATGCAGCGTGTTGTTGTGAGCGGGGTACACTGATGCAGCGTGTTGTTGTGAGCGGGGTACACTGATGCAGCCTGTTGCTGTGAGCGGGGTACACTGATGCAGCGTGTTGTTGTGAGCTGGATACACTGATGCAGCGTGTTGTTGTGAGCTGGATACACTGATGCAGCGTGTTGCTGTGAGCGGGGTACACTGATGCAGCGTGTTGCTGTGAGCTGGATACACTGATGCAGCGTGTTGCTGTGAGCGGGGTACACTGATGCAGCGTGTTGCTGTGAGCGGGGTACACTGATGCAGCGTGTTGCTGTGAGCTGGATACACTGATGCAGCGTGTTGCTGTGAGCAGGGTACACTGATGCAGCGTGTTGCTGTGAGTGGGATAGACTGATGCAGCGTGTTGCTGTGAGCGGGGTACACTGATGCAGCGTGTTGCTGTGAGCGGTGTACACTGATGCAGCGTGTTGTTGTGAGCTGGATACACTGATGCAGCGTGTTGTTGTGAGCAGGGTACACTGATGCAGCGTGTTGTTGTGAGCTGGATACACTGATGCAGCGTGTTGTTGTGAGCTGGATACACTGATGCAGGGTGTTGTTGTGAGCTGGATACACTGATGCAGCGTGTTGTTGTGAGCTGGATACACTGATGCAGCGTGTTGTTGTGAGCTGGATACACCGATGCAGCGTGTTGCTGTGAGCGGGGTACACTGATGCAGCGTGTTGCTGTGAGCAGGGTACACTGATGCAGCGTGTTGCTGTGAGTGGGATACACTGATGCAGCGTGTTGTTGTGAGCGGGATACACCGATGCAGCGTGTTGTTGTGAGTGGGATACACCGATGCAGCGTGTTGCTGTGAGCGGGATACACTGATGTAGCGTGTTGTTGTGGGCTGGGTACACTGATGCAGCGTGTTGTTGTGAGCTGGATACACTGATGCAGCGTGTTGCTGTGAGCGGGGTACACTGATGCAGCGTGTTGTTGTGAGTGGGATACACAGATGCAGCGTGTTGCTGTGAGCGGGATACACTGATGCAGCGTGTTGCTGTGAGCTGGATACACTGATGCAGCGTGTTGCTGTGAGCTGGATACACTGATGCAGCGTGTTGTTGTGAGCGGGATACACTGATGCAGCGTGTTGTTGTGAGTGGGATACACAGATGCAGCGTGTTGTTGTGAGCGGGGTACACTGATGCAGCGTGTTGCTGTGAGCGGGATACACTGATGCAGCGTGTTGTTGTGAGTGGGGTACACTGATGCAGCGTGTTGCTGTGAGCGGGATACACTGATGCAGCGTGTTGCTGTGAGCGGGATACACTGATGCAGCGTGTTGTTGTGAGCTGGATACACTGATGCAGTGTGTTGTTGTGAGCTGGATACACTGTTGCAGGGTGTTGTTGTGAGCTGGATACACTGATGCAGCGTGTTGTTGTGAGCTGGATACACTGTTGCAGGGTGTTGTTGTGAGCTGGATACACTGTTGCAGGCTGTTGTTGTGAGCGGGATACACTGATGCAGAGTGTTGCCGTGAGCGGGGTACACTGATGCAGCGTGTTGTTGTGAGCTGGATACACTGATGCAGCGTGTTGCTGTGAGCGGGATACACTGATGCAGCGTGTTGTTGTGAGTGGGATACACTGATGCAGCGTGTTGTTGTGGGCGGGGTACACTGATGCAGCGTGTTGTTGTGAGTGGGATACACTGATGCAGGGTGTTGTTGTGAGCTGGATACACTGATGCAGCGTGTTGTTGTGAGCTGGATACACTGATGCAGCGTGTTGCTGTGAGCGGGATACACTGATGCTGCGTGTTGTTGTGAGCTGGATACACTGATGCAGTGTGTTGTTGTGGGCTGGGTACACTGATGCAGTGTGTTGCTGTGAGCGGGGTACACTGATGCAGCGTGTTGCTGTGAGTGGGATACACTGATGCAGCGTGTTGTTGTGAGTGGGATACACTGATGCAGCGCGTTGTTGTGAGCTGGATACACTGATGCAGCGTGTTGTTGTGAGCTGGATACACTGATGCAGCGTGTTGCTGTGAGCGGGATACACTGATGCAGTGTGTTGTTGTTAGCGGGGTACACTGATGCAGCGTGTTGCTGTGAGCAGGGTACACTGATGCAGCGTGTTGTTGTGAGCTAGATACACTGATGCAGCGTGTTGTTGTGAGCTGGATACACTGATGCAGCGTGTTGTTGTGAGGTGGATACACTGATGCAGCGTGTTGCTGTGAGCGGGATACACTGATGCAGCGTGTTGTGAGCAGGGTACACTGATGCAGCGTGTTGTGAGCTGGATACACTGATGCAGCGTGTTGTTGTTAGCTGGATACACTGATGCAGCGTGTTGTTGTGAGCGGGGTACACTGATGCAGCGTGTTGCAGTGAGTGGGATACACAGATGCAGCGTGTTGTTGTGAGCGGGGTACACTGATGCAGCGTGTTGTTGTGAGCGGGATACACTGATGCAGCGTGTTGCTGTGAGCGGGATACACTGATGCAGCGTGTTGTTGTGAGTGGGGTACACTGATGCAGCGTGTTGCTGTGAGCGGGATACACTGATGCAGCGTGTTGTTGTGAGCTGGATACACTGATGCAGCGTGTTGTTGTGAGCTGGATACACTGTTGCAGGGTGTTGTTGTGAGCTGGATACACTGATGCAGCGTGTTGCTGTGAGCGGGATACACTGATGCAGCGTGTTGTTGTGAGCTGGATACACTGATGCAGCGTGTTGTTGTGGGCTGGGTACACTGTTGCAGGGTGTTGCTGTGAGCGGGATACACTGTTGCAGGGTGTTGTTGTGAGCTGGATACACTGTTGCAGGGTGTTGTTGTGAGCGGGATACACTGATGCAACGTGTTGCTGTCAGCGGGGTACACTGATGCAGCGTGTTGTTGTGAGCTGGATACACTGATGCAGCGTGTTGCTGTGAGCGGGATACACTGATGCAGCGTGTTGTTGTGAGCGGGGTACACTGATGCAGCGTGTTGTTGTGAGTGGGATACACTGATGCAGGGTGTTGTTGTGAGCTGGATACACTGATGCAGCGTGTTGTTGTGAGCTGGATACACTGATGCAGCGTGTTGCTGTGAGCGGGATACACTGATGCAGCGTGTTGTTGTGAGCTGGATACACTGATGCAGCGTGTTGTTGTGGGCTGGGTACACTGATGCAGTGTGTTGCTGTGAGCGGGGTACACTGATGCAGCGTGTTGCTGTGAGTGGGATACACTGATGCAGCGTGTTGTTGTGAGTGGGATACACTGATGCAGCGTGTTGTTGTGAGCTGGATACACTGATGCAGCGTGTTGTTGTGAGCTGGATACACTGATGCAGCGTGTTGCTGTGAGCGGGATACACTGATGCAGTGTGTTGTTGTTAGCGGGGTACACTGATGCAGCGTGTTGCTGTGAGCGGGGTACACTGATGCATTGTGTTGTTGTTAGCGGGGTACACTGATGCAGCGTGTTGCTGTGAGCGGGATACACTGATGCAGCGTGTTGTTGTGAGCTAGATACACTGATGCAGCGTGTTGCTGTGAGCTGGATACACTGATGCAGCGTGTTGTTGTGAGCTGGATACACTGATGCAGTGTGTTGTTGTTAGCGGGGTACACTGATGCAGCGTGTTGTTGTGAGCTGGATACACTGATGCAGCGTGTTGCTGTGAGCTGGATACACTGATGCAGCGTGTTGCTGTGAGCTGGGTACACTGATGCAGCGTGTTGTTGTGAGTGGGATACACTGATGCAGCGTGTTGTTGTGAGCTGGAGACACTGATGCAGCGTGTTGCTGTGAGCTGGGTACACTGATGCAGCGTGTTGTTGTGAGCGGGGTACACTGATGCAGCGTGTTGTTGTGAGCTAGATACACTGATGCAGCGTGTTGTTGTGAGTGGGATACACTGATGCAGCGTGTTGTTGTGAGTGGGATACACTGATGCAGCGTGTTGTTGTGAGTGGGATACACTGATGCAGCGTGTTGTGAGCGGGGTACACTGATGCAGCATGTTGTTGTGAGAGGGATACACTGATGCAGCGTGTTGTTGTGAGTGGGATACACTGATGCAGCGTGTTGTGAGCGGGGTACACTGATGCAGCGTGTTGTTGTGAGCTGGATACACTGATGCAGCGTGTTGTTGTGAGCGGGATACACTGATGCAGCGTGTTGTTGTGAGCGGGATACACTAATGCTGCGTGTTGCTGTGAGTGGGATACACTGATGCAGCGTGTTGTTGTGAGTGGGATACACTGATGCAGCGTGTTGTTGTGAGCTGGATACACTGATGCAGCGTGTTGTTGTGAGCTGGATACACTGATGCAGCGTGTTGCTGTGAGCGGGATACACTGATGCAGTGTGTTGTTGTTAGCGGGGTACACTGATGCAGCGTGTTGCTGTGAGCGGGGTACACTGATGCATTGTGTTGTTGTTAGCGGGGTACACTGATGCAGCGTGTTGCTGTGAGCGGGATACACTGATGCAGCGTGTTGTTGTGAGCTAGATACACTGATGCAGCGTGTTGCTGTGAGCTGGATACACTGATGCAGCGTGTTGTTGTGAGCTGGATACACTGATGCAGTGTGTTGTTGTTAGCGGGGTACACTGATGCAGCGTGTTGTTGTGAGCTGGATACACTGATGCAGCGTGTTGCTGTGAGCTGGATACACTGATGCAGCGTGTTGCTGTGAGCTGGGTACACTGATGCAGCGTGTTGTTGTGAGTGGGATACACTGATGCAGCGTGTTGTTGTGAGCTGGAGACACTGATGCAGCGTGTTGCTGTGAGCTGGGTACACTGATGCAGCGTGTTGTTGTGAGCGGGGTACACTGATGCAGCGTGTTGTTGTGAGCTAGATACACTGATGCAGCGTGTTGTTGTGAGTGGGATACACTGATGCAGCGTGTTGTTGTGAGTGGGATACACTGATGCAGCGTGTTGTTGTGAGAGGGATACACTGATGCAGCGTGTTGTTGTGAGTGGGATACACTGATGCAGCGTGTTGTGAGCGGGGTACACTGATGCAGCATGTTGTTGTGAGAGGGATACACTGATGCAGCGTGTTGTTGTGAGTGGGATACACTGATGCAGCGTGTTGTGAGCGGGGTACACTGATGCAGCGTGTTGTTGTGAGCTGGATACACTGATGCAGCGTGTTGTTGTGAGCGGGATACACTGATGCAGCGTGTTGTTGTGAGCGGGATACACTAATGCTGCGTGTTGTTGTGAGCGGGATACACTGATGCAGCGTGTTGTTGTGAGCTGGATACACTGATGCAGCGTGTTGTTGTGAGCGGGGTACACTGATGCAGCGTGTTGTTGTGAGCGGGATACACTGATGCAGCGTGTTGTTGTGAGCGGAATACACTGATACAGCGTGTTGTTGTGAGCGGGATACACAGATGCAGCGTGTTGTTGTGAGCTGGATACACTGATGCAGCGTGTTGTTGTGAGCTGGATACACTGATGCAGCGTGTTGTTGTGAGCTGGATACACTGATGCAGTGTGTTGTTGTGAGCGGGGTACACTGATGCAGCGTGTTGTTGTGAGTGGGGTACACTGATGCAGCGTGTTGTTGTGAGCGGGGTACACTGATGCAGCGTGTTGTTGTGAGCGGGGTACACTGATGCAGCGTGTTGTTGTGAGCTGGATACACTGATGCAGTGTGTTGTTGTGAGCGGGGTACACTGATGCAGCGTGTTGTTGTGAGTGGGGTACACTGATGCAGCGTGTTGTTGTGAGCGGGGTACACTGATGCAGCGTGTTGCTGTGAGCGGGGTACACTGATGCAGCGTGTTGTTGTGAGCTGGATACACTGATGCAGCGTGTTGTTGTGAGCTGGATACACTGATGCAGCGTGTTGCTGTGAGCGGGGTACACTGATGCAGCGTGTTGCTGTGAGCTGGATACACTGATGCAGCGTGTTGCTGTGAGCGGGGTACACTGATGCAGCGTGTTGCTGTGAGCGGGGTACACTGATGCAGCGTGTTGCTGTGAGCTGGATACACTGATGCAGCGTGTTGCTGTGAGCAGGGTACACTGATGCAGCGTGTTGCTGTGAGTGGGATAGACTGATGCAGCGTGTTGCTGTGAGCGGGGTACACTGATGCAGCGTGTTGCTGTGAGCGGTGTACACTGATGCAGCGTGTTGTTGTGAGCTGGATACACTGATGCAGCGTGTTGTTGTGAGCAGGGTACACTGATGCAGCGTGTTGTTGTGAGCTGGATACACTGATGCAGCGTGTTGTTGTGAGCTGGATACACTGATGCAGGGTGTTGTTGTGAGCTGGATACACTGATGCAGCGTGTTGTTGTGAGCTGGATACACTGATGCAGCGTGTTGTTGTGAGCTGGATACACTGATGCAGCGTGTTGCTGTGAGCGGGGTACACTGATGCAGCGTGTTGCTGTGAGCAGGGTACACTGATGCAGCGTGTTGTTGTGAGTGGGATACACCGATGCAGCGTGTTGCTGTGAGCGGGATACACTGATGTAGCGTGTTGTTGTGGGCTGGGTACACTGATGCAGCGTGTTGTTGTGAGCTGGATACACTGATGCAGCGTGTTGCTGTGAGCGGGGTACACTGATGCAGCGTGTTGTTGTGAGTGGGATACACAGATGCAGCGTGTTGCTGTGAGCGGGATACACTGATGCAGCGTGTTGCTGTGAGCTGGATACACTGATGCAGCGTGTTGCTGTGAGCTGGATACACTGATGCAGCGTGTTGTTGTGAGCGGGATACACTGATGCAGCGTGTTGTTGTGAGTGGGATACACAGATGCAGCGTGTTGTTGTGAGCGGGGTACACTGATGCAGCGTGTTGCTGTGAGCGGGATACACTGATGCAGCGTGTTGTTGTGAGTGGGGTACACTGATGCAGCGTGTTGCTGTGAGCGGGATACACTGATGCAGCGTGTTGCTGTGAGCGGGATACACTGATGCAGCGTGTTGTTGTGAGCTGGATACACTGATGCAGTGTGTTGTTGTGAGCTGGATACACTGTTGCAGGGTGTTGTTGTGAGCTGGATACACTGATGCAGCGTGTTGTTGTGAGCTGGATACACTGTTGCAGGGTGTTGTTGTGAGCTGGATACACTGTTGCAGGCTGTTGTTGTGAGCGGGATACACTGATGCAGAGTGTTGCCGTGAGCGGGGTACACTGATGCAGCGTGTTGTTGTGAGCTGGATACACTGATGCAGCGTGTTGCTGTGAGCGGGATACACTGATGCAGCGTGTTGTTGTGAGTGGGATACACTGATGCAGCGTGTTGTTGTGAGCGGGGTACACTGATGCAGCGTGTTGTTGTGAGTGGGATACACTGATGCAGGGTGTTGTTGTGAGCTGGATACACTGATGCAGCGTGTTGTTGTGAGCTGGATACACTGATGCAGCGTGTTGCTGTGAGCGGGATACACTGATGCTGCGTGTTGTTGTGAGCTGGATACACTGATGCAGTGTGTTGTTGTGGGCTGGGTACACTGATGCAGTGTGTTGCTGTGAGCGGGGTACACTGATGCAGCGTGTTGCTGTGAGTGGGATACACTGATGCAGCGTGTTGTTGTGAGTGGGATACACTGATGCAGCGCGTTGTTGTGAGCTGGATACACTGATGCAGCGTGTTGTTGTGAGCTGGATACACTGATGCAGCGTGTTGCTGTGAGCGGGATACACTGATGCAGTGTGTTGTTGTTAGCAGGGTACACTGATGCAGCGTGTTGCTGTGAGCAGGGTACACTGATGCAGCGTGTTGTTGTGAGCTAGATACACTGATGCAGCGTGTTGTTGTGAGAGGGATACACTGATGCAGCGTGTTGTTGTGAGGTGGATACACTGATGCAGCGTGTTGCTGTGAGCGGGATACACTGATGCAGCGTGTTGCTGTGAGCTGGATACACTGATGCAGCGTGTTGTTGTGAGCTGGAGACACTGATGCAGCGTGTTGCTGTGAGCTGGATACACTGATGCAGCGTGTTGTTGTGAGCTGGATACACAGATGCAGCGTGTTGCTGTGAGCGGGATACACTGATGCAGCGTGTTGTTGTGAGCTAGATACACTGATGCAGCGTGTTGCTGTGCGCTGGATACACTGATGCAGCGTGTTGTTGTGAGCTGAATACACTGATGCAGTGTGTTGTTGTTAACGGGGTACACTGATGCAGCGTGTTGTTGTGAGCTGGATACACTGATGCAGCGTGTTGCTGTGAGCTGGATACACTGATGCAGTGTGTTGTTGTGAGCGGAGTACACTGATGCAGCGTGTTGTTGTGAGCTAGATACACTGATGCAGCGTGTTGCTGTGAGCTGGATACACTGATGCAGCGTGTTGCTGTGAGCTGGGTACACTGATGCAGCGTGTTGTTGTGAGTGGGATACACTGATGCAGCGTGTTGTTGTGAGCTGGATACACTGATGCAGCGTGTTGCTGTGAGCTGGGTACACTGATGCAGCGTGTTGTTGTGAGCGGGGTACACTGATGCAGCGTGTTGTTGTGAGTGGGATACACTGATGCAGCGTGTTGTTGTGAGTGGGATACACTGATGCAGCGTGTTGTTGTGAGAGGGTTACACTGATGCAGCGTGTTGTTGTGAGTGGGATACACTGATGCAGCGTGTTGTGAGCGGGGTACACTGATGCAGCGTGTTGTTGTGAGAAGGATACACTGATGCAGCGTGTTGTTGTGAGTGGGATACACTGATGCAGCGTGTTGTGAGCGGGGTACACTGATGCAGCGTGTTGCTGTGAGCTGGATACACAGCTTTCTGGGAGGACAGTGGAAACAGACTCAATAATTATTAAAATGAGAACTAGGTAAATTCTAGAAGAGGGAGAAGATGCCAGGTTATGGACAAAGATCAGAGTAATGGGACTAATTGGGATTAATTGGATAGTTCTACCTAAATGCTAGCACAGGAACAATGGGCTGAGTGGCCTCCTTGTGCTGCATCATTCCATGGTTCAATTTCTCTCTGCATTCGGGTAATTTCCTTGTTTTGTCTCTGGTTTTTCTGCGTTGTGTTCTTCCCTCAATCATTTGGTGTTTCCTACAACAGTGTCAATGAGAACAGCGAGGAAGTCCCTGTCATCAAAATGCCGGATCTGATACCAGGTCTGCAGCCTCTCATCTACTGGATGTCCAATTCCATTGAACTGCTGCACTTCATTCAACAGGAGGTTCCCAAACTGTTAACATGGGAGCAGCACATGGATCAGTCTGGTGAGTGCACGCAGAATTATCCACAGTTCACACACCTGCAGTGCTGGAGATAGACAATGTCCCAGAGGATTCAAGGAGAGATTCTATGTGGCGAGAGCAAGGAACAGAAAGGAAGCAACCACATTGCTCAGTGTAGACTATAGATTGCTAACCCGTGAGAAGATATCGAAGATCAAACCTGCAGGGCAATTATCGAGAGATACAAACATGATAGAGTAGTTATAATGGTGAACTTTAATTACCCGAATGTAGACTGGGATAATGGGAGTGTAAAGGATGGAGAGAGGCAAAACTTCCTGGATTGTGTTCAGTACAATTTCCTACAGCAGTGTGTGACCAGTCCAACAAGAAAGGATGCACGGTTGGACCTGGTTCTTGGGCCAAGTAGATCAGGTGTCAGTGAGGAACATTTCGGAGACAGTGATCATTGTATTGTAAGGTTTAGGATGATGAAAGAAAATGACAATAGGATCCAGAGTGAGAACTGGGGGAAAGCCGACTTCAATGGGGCAAGAACGGAGCTGGGCTGGATAGACTGGAATGGAAGCTGATGCGAAAAGGAAATCTTTTCACACGGTGTTTTGGGGTCTGGAATGCTCTGCCTGGGAGTGTGGGGGAGGCAGGTTCAATCGAGGCTTTCAGGAGGGCATTAGATGATTATTTGAATAGAAACAATGTGCAGCGGTCTGGGGAAAAGGCAGGGGAACGGCACTAAGTCTTAATGCTCGTTTGGAGAGCTGGTGCAGACATGACAGGCCAAATGGCCTCTTTCTGCACTTGAACAATTCTGTGATTCAGGCACAGGGTCACACACATGCACACGGTCTCACACACACAGGGTCACATGCATGCACACGGTCTCACACACACAGGGTCACACACATGCACACGGGGTCTCACACACAGCGTCACACACATGCACACAGGGTCTCACACACAGCGTCACACACATGCACACAGGGTCTCACACACACAGGGTCACACACATGCACACGGGGTCTCACACACAGCGTCACACACATGCACACGGGGTCTCACACACAGCGTCACACACATGCACACAGGGTCTCACACACAGCGTCACACACATGCACACAGGGTCTCACACACAGCGTCACACACATGCACACAGGGTCTCACGCACACAGGGTCACACACATGCACACGGGGTCTCACACACAGCGTCACACACATGCACACGGGGTCTCACACACAGCATCACACACATGCACACAGGGTCTCACACACACAGGGTCACACACATGCACACGGGGTCTCACACACAGCGTCACACACATGCACACGGGGCCTCACACACAGCGTCACACACATGCACACAGGGTCTCACACACAGCGTCACACACATGCACACAGGGTCTCACACACAGCGTCACACACATGCACACAGGATCTCACACACAGCGTCACACACATGCACACAGGGTCTCACACACACAGCATCACACGCATGCACACAGGGTCTCACACGCATGCACACGGGTCTCACACACATGCACACAGGGTCTCTCACACACATGCACACAGGGTCTCACACACAGTGTCACACACATGCACACAGGGTCTCACACACACAGCATCACACACATGCACACAGGGTCTCACACGCGTGCACACAGGGTCTCACACGCATGCACACAGGGTCTCTCACACACATGCACACAGGGTCTCACACACAGTGTCACACCCGTGCACACAGGGTCTCACACACACAGCATCACACGCATGCACACAGGCTCTCACACGCATGCACACAGGGTCTCACACGCGTGCACACAGGGTCTCACACAAACAGGGTCACATATGCACATCCACATTCTCACATTTCACATAGGGAGAATCTGTTCCCTCTGGTGGGGGAAGTCCAAAACAAGGGGGCAAAATGGTAAAATACGAGCCAGGCCATCAGGGGTGCTGTCACACACACATTACACACACACCAACACACATATTACACACACACATTACACACCCACACACGTTACACATCCACACACACACTCATTACGTGCCCACACACAGTACACATGCCCCTTCACACACATTAAACACCCACCCACACACATATTACACACCCACACACACATCCATTACACACCCACACGCAAATTACACACCCACACACACTCATTACATGCCCACACATACATCACGCACCCACACAAATACATTACACATTACACACCCATACACTCATTACACGCCCACACACACACTACACACCCACACACACATTACACACACACATTACGCCCCCACACACACACACCATGCATGCATGCACGCACATATACACACTTACATACACACACAATTTTGATGGGAGTTACTATTTGGTCATGTGATTATGGGTGGGCCGGCATTGCTATAAAAATGATTGATGTTTAGATTTGACCCCTAACCTCCTGTTTATCCTATCGCCACAGGTTGCCACAACGATCAGTTTTCATCCACCAGGGCGGCCAGTGAGGAGGCGATGACAGTGCTGGAGGAGGTTATCATGTTCACCTTTCAGCAGTCAGTCTATTACCTCACCAAGGTCAGTGCCAGGCTTTCTGACAGAGTGACCCTGCCCCGGGTTGATGGCCCAGGGTGGGAGTAATTGTGTTCGTGAGTGACATTAAGAAATTGTTCATTTGGAGAACCAGTACTGACATGATGGGCTGAATGGCCTCTTTCTGTGCTGTCCCAATCCTGTGATTCAGTAATTGTGTGAGTGTGTAAGTGAATAATTGTGTGTGCACGCCCAGGTGTGAAGTGTGTGCATGATTGAGTGAGTGTGTGAGTACGAGTGTGAATAACTGTCAGTGTGCAAGTGCGAGTAATTGTGTGTGTGGTTGTTTGTCCATGCGTGTGATGCATGTGAATATTGTGTGTGTGTTACTGTGTGTGTGTGTTTTACTGTGTATGTATGTGTATGCGCTACTGTGTGTGCATGTGAGTGTGTGTGTGTGCGTCTGTGTGGGTGTGCGTGTGGGTGGGTGGGTATGTGTGTGGTCTACTCACCCTGCCTCTGACGAGGCTCCTCTGAGTGTTGTGTTTCAAGGAGCTCAGGGTCATAGCAGAGAGAGGAGCTGTGCTCTGAACCATGGAGGAATGCGGGGGTGTGGGGGCTGGGGGAGGTGCAGCCAGGGGAGATCATGGGAATTAGAGGATTAGAATGAACAGAGCTGAACCAGCTCGGATCCTGGCACGGAGAGCAAGTCCTGTGGCGTCTGTGGGAAACACTGCTGTTATATGAACTGAGGGTAGTTTCTGCCCCAATATGAGAATCGAACACAAAGATATCCCACTGACGTAAACTTGTTTGTCAGCAGCAAGCAAGGAGGAAATGCAAATAACTCACAGATCCAGTCTGCAGAAATATGTTCCCCATCTTTTCATTTGGCAATTAGACACTGACTCTCACTGGGGTACGGGTTCCACACACACACTGACTCTCACTGGGGTACGGGTCCCACACACACTGACTCACTGGGGTACGGGTTCCACACACACACTGACTCTCACTGGGGTACGGGTCCCACACACACTGACTCACTGGGGTACGGGTCCCACACACACTGACTCACTGGGGTACGGGTCCCACACACACTGACTCTCACTGGGGTACGGGTTCCACACACACTGACTCTCACTGGGGT
The DNA here is from genome assembly GCF_964213995.1 of Mustelus asterias. Classification (NCBI taxonomy): domain Eukaryota; kingdom Metazoa; phylum Chordata; class Chondrichthyes; order Carcharhiniformes; family Triakidae; genus Mustelus; species Mustelus asterias. Next base: position 40,259 of record NW_027591685.1, read on the forward strand.
ACGGGTTCCACACACACTGACTCTCACTGGGGTACGGGTTCCACACACACTGACTCTCACTGGGGTACGGGTTCCACACACACACTGACTCTCACTGGGGTACAGTTCCACACACACTGACTCTCACTGGGGTACAGTTCCACACACACTGACTCTCTCTGGGGTATGGGTTCCACACACACACTGACTCTCACTGGGGTACAGTTCCACACACACTGACTCTCTCTGGGGTATGGGTTCCACACACACACTGACTCTCACTGGGGTACGGGTTCCACACACACACTGACTCTCACTGGGGTACAGTTCCACACACACTGACTCTCACTGGGGTACAGTTCCACACACACTGACTCTCACTGGGGTACAGTTCCACACACACTGACTCTCTCTGGGGTATGGGTTCCACACACACTGACTCTCACTGGGGTACAGTTCCACACACACTGACTCTCACTGAGGTACAGTTCCACACACACTGACTCTCTCTGGGGTATGGGTTCCACACACAATGACTCTCACTGGGGTACAGTTCCACACACACTGATCCTCACTGGGGTACGGGATCCACACACACTGACTCTCACTGGGGTACAGTTCCACACACACTGACTCTCACTGGGGTACGGGTTCCACACACACTGACTCTCACTGGGGTACGGGTTCCACACACACTGACTCTCACTGGGGTACGGGTTCCACACTCATTGACTGTCACTGGGGTACAGTTCCACACACACACTGACTCTCACTGGGGTACAGTTCCACACACACTGATCCTCACTGGGGTACGGGATCCACACACACTGACTCTCACTGGGGTACAGTTCCACACACACTGACTCTCACTGGGGTACGGGTTCCACACACACTGACTCTCACTGGGGTACGTGTTCCACACACACTGACTCTCACTGGGGTACGAGTCCCACACACACTGACTCTCACTGGGGTACGGGTCCCACACACACTGACTCTCACTGGGGTATGGGTCCCACACACACTGACTCTCACTGGGGTACGGGTTTCACACACACTGACTCTCACTGGGGTATGGGTCCCACACACACTGACTCTCACTGGGGTACGGGTTCCACACACACTGACTCTCACTGGGGTACGGGATCCACACACACTGACTCTCACTGGGGTACAATACCTGGAATGCATCTTACAGCCACATGGTACAGATTGAGAGGTAAGGGTGCATTTATTGCTTGCGAGCGTTGGTGTATTTTACGCTTGGCGATGTTCAGATTCAAAGGATCAAGTCCCACGTCTCATTTTAAAACAGGAAAGCTAGGATTATTGGTTCGAGGGGTGTGTTAAATCCAAGAGCTGTATTCTCAGCTCCTAAACGAGTGGAATCCCCTCCCAGCTTCTAACCAAGTGGAATCCTCCCCCAGCTCCTAACTGAGTGGGACTTCCCCCAGCTCCTAACTGAGTGGAATCCCTCCCAGCTCCTAACCGAGTGGGACTTCCCCCAGCTCCTAACCGAGTGGGACTTCCCCCAGCTCCGAACCGAGTGGGACCTCCCCCAGCTCCTAACCGAGTGGGACTTCCCCCAGCTCCTAACCGAGTGGGATCTCCCCCAGCTCCTAACCGAGTGGGACTTCCCCCAGCTCCTAACTGAGTGGGATCTCCCCCAGCTCCTAACCGAGTGGGACTTCCCCCAGCTCCTAACCGAGTGGGACCTCCCCCAGCTCCGAACCGAGTGGGACTTCCCCCAGCTCCTAAAGGAGTGGGACTTCCCCCAGCTCCTAACCGAGTGGGACTTCCCCCAGCTCCGAACCGAGTGGGACTTCCCCCAGCTCCTAAAGGAGTGGGACTTCCCCCAGCTCCTAACTGAGTGGGATCTCCCCCAGCTCCTAACCGAGTGGGACCTCCCCCAGCTCCTAACCGAGTGGGACTTCCCCCAGCTCCTAAAGGAGTGGGACCTCCCCCAGCTCCTAACTGAGTGGGATCTCCCCCCAGCTCCTAACCGAGTGGGACTTCTCCCAGCTCCTAACTGAGTGGGATCTCCCCCAGCTCCTAACCGAGTGGGACTTCCCCCAGCTCCGAACCGAGTGGGACCTCCCCCAGCTCCGAACCGAGTGGGACTTCCCCCAGCTCCTAACCGAGTGGGACCTCCCCCAGCTCCGAACCGAGTGGGACTTCCCCCAGCTCCTAACCGAGTGGGACCTCCCCCAGCTCCGAACCGAGTGGGACCTCCCCCAGCTCCTAACTGAGTGGGACTTCCCCCAGCTCCTAAAGGAGTGGGACCTCCCCCAGCTCCGAACCGAGTGGGACCTCCCCCAGCTCCTAACCGAGTGGGACTTCCCCCAGCTCCTAACCGAGTGGGACTTCCCCCAGCTCCTAACTGAGTGGGACTTCCCCCAGCTCCTAAAGGAGTGGGACCTCCCCCAGCTCCTAACTGAGTGGGACTTCCCCCAGCTCCTAACCGAGTGGAATCCCCCCCAGCTCCTAACCGAGTGGGACTTCCCCCAGCTCCTAACCGAGTGGAATCCCCCCCAGCTCCTAACCGAGTGGAATCCCCCCCCAGCTCCTAACCGAGTGGGACTTCCCCCAGCTCCTAACCGAGTGGAATCCCCCCCCAGCTCCTAACTGAGTGGGATCCCCCCCAGCTCCTAACTGAGTGGGACTTCCCCCAGCTCCTAACTGAGTGGGATCCCTCCCAGCTCCGAACCGAGTGGGACCTCCCCCAGCTCCTAACCGAGTGGGACTTCCCCCAGCTCCTAACCGAGTGGGACTTCCCCCAGCTCCTAACCGAGTGGGATCCCCCCCAGCTCCTAACCGAGTGGGACTTCCCCCAGCTCCTAACCGAGTGGAATCCCCCCCCAGCTCCTAACTGAGTGGGATCCCTCCCAGCTCCTAACTGAGTGGGACTTCCCCCAGCTCCTAACCGAGTGGGATCCCCCCCAGCTCCTAACCGAGTGGGATCCCCCCCAGCTCCTAACCGAGTGGGATCTCCCCCCAGTTCCTAACCGAGTGGGATCTCCCCCCAGCTCCTAACCGAGTGGGACCCCCCCCAGCTCCTAACCGAGTGGAATCCCCCCCAGCTCCTAACCGAGTGGAATCCCCCCCAGCTCCTAACCGAGTGGGATCCCTCCCAGCTCCTAACCGAGTGGGATCCCTCCCAGCTCCTAACCGAGTGGGATCCCCCCCAGCTCCTAACCGAGTGGGATCCCCCCCAGCTCCTAACCGAGTGGGATCTCCCCCCAGCTCCTAACCGAGTGGGATCCCTCCCAGCTCCTAACCGAGTGGGATCCCTCCCAGCTCCTAACTGAGTGGGATCCCTCCCAGCTCCTAACTGAGTGGGATCCCTCCCAGCTCCTAACCGAGTGGGATCCCACCCAGCTCCTAACCGAGTGGGATCTCCCCCAGCTCCTAACCGAGTGGGATCTCCCCCAGCTCCTAACTGAGTGGAATCCCCTCCCAGCTCCTAACCGAGTGGAATCCCCCCCAGCTCCTAACCGAGTGGAATCCCCCCCAGCTCCTAACCGAGTGGAATCCCCCCCCAGCTCCTAACCGAGTGGAATCCCCCCAGCTCCTAACCGAGTGGAATCCCCCCCCAGCTCCTAACCGAGTGGAATCCCCCCCCAGCTCCTAACCGAGTGGAATCCCTCCCAGCTCCTAACCGAGTGGAATCCCCCCCCAGCTCCTAACCGAGTGGGATCCCTCCCAGCTCCTAACCGAGTGGAATCCCTCCCAGCTCCTAACTGAGTGGAATCCCTCCCAGCTCCTAACTGAGTGGAATCCCTCCCAGCTCCTAACCGAGTGGGATCCCTCCCAGCTCCTAACCGAGTGGGACCCCCCCCAGCTCCTAACCGAGTGGGATCTCCCCCCAGCTCCTAACCAAGTGGGATCCCCCCCAGCTCCTAACCGAGTGGGATCCCTCCCAGCTCCTAACCGAGTGGAATCCCCCCCCAGCTCCTAACCGAGTGGGATCCCTCCCAGCTCCTAACCGAGTGGAATCCCTCCCAGCTCCTAACTGAGTGGAATCCCTCCCAGCTCCTAACTGAGTGGAATCCCTCCCAGCTCCTAACCGAGTGGGATCCCTCCCAGCTCCTAACCGAGTGGGACCCCCCCCAGCTCCTAACCGAGTGGGATCTCCCCCCAGCTCCTAACCAAGTGGGATCCCCCCCAGCTCCTAACCGAGTGGGATCCCTCCCAGCTCCTAACTGAGTGGGATCCCTCCCAGCTCCTAACCGAGTGGGATCCCCCCCAGCTCCTAACCGAGTGGGACCCCCCCCAGCTCCTAACCGAGTGGGATCTCCCCCCAGCTCCTAACCGAGTGGGATCCCCCCCAGCTCCTAACCGAGTGGGATCCCTCCCAGCTCCTAACTGAGTGGGATCCCTCCCAGCTCCTAACCGAGTGGGATCCCCCCCAGCTCCTAACCGAGTGGGATCCCCCCCAGCTCCTAACCGAGTGGGATCCCCCCCAGCTCCTAACCGAGTGGAATCCCCCCCACAGCTCCTAACCGAGTGGGATCCCTCCCAGCTGGGTTACAGGTGGAGTGAAGCAGTGCTACTTGTAAGGTTTAAAGTTTATTTATTAGTCACAAGTAGGCTTACATTAACACTGCAATGAAGTTACTGTGAAAATCCCCAAATCGCCACACTCCGGCGCCTGTTCGGGTACACTGAAGGAGAATTTAGCATGGCCAATGCACCCTAACCAGCACGTCTTTTGGACTGTGGGAGGAAACCGGAGCACCCGGAGGAAACCCACGCAGACACGGGGAGAAGGTGCAGACTCCACACAGACAGTGACCCGAGCCGGGAATCGAATCCGGGTCGCTGGCGCTGTGAGGCAGCAGTGCTAACCACTTTGTCAATTCAACTGCTTCGCCTTGAAGCAAGATCACATTAAGCCAGTGAAGCCCTGCCTGTTCCTCAGCCTGTTGACAAATGGAAATAGCTTTTCCACTGGCACCATGAAGTGTGGACGCAGACTATCAAAGGACCTGCATTGTTGAGCTGGGATAGTCACATACACTTGCAAACACACGCATGCACACACTCACACACGTACACCTATATATACATACACTCACACACATACACACGCTTTGACCTTTCTTGTACATGACTCCGCAGCAACTACAGACAGTGAGGGGTGTGTGTTATCCGCTTGGTGGGTCAGTGGGGTTTTCTTTACATTTTTGTGTAGTTATAAGAAACCTGAGCAAGTTCTGTTTGGTTTGTAGTGAATGGAATGAGCTTTACTGACCGAACCACAGAACTGTACAGACAAGGCTGCTTCTGTCAGTGCTTTGCTCCCTCACTGCCTCCCATCTAAAAGCTTTCCTTGTGTAGCTTTCCATCCTATTCCATTCGAAGACCCAGGCCTTTGGGCTTTAAACAGAAAGAAGGGTAGAACATTTTCAGCTTCTCCCCTGTCCTCGTACACAGTGACACCAGTCAGATGTGGCTGGATTTAACATCCTCCCTGGTGATTACTGGCCACTGTCGGTGTGATTTTTAAGCTGACTGGTTAGTCATATGTTATTTCTTCAGTTTTGGAATATTTTCCAATGAAGCAAAGCCTGTGGTTACATTCCAACAATTGGCCAACCTATCATCTGAACAAGCTCCTGGATTTCAGTTCTGGGCACCACAGCTTAGAAAGGATATATTGGCTTCAGAGAGAGTGCGGCATAGATTTACCGGAATGATACCTGGATTCCAAGGATTAACTCACAAAGACAGAGTACACTAACATTGGTTGAATTCCCTGGAATTTCGAAGATTAAGGACAATTTGTTGGAGTCTAATAACCAGGAACAGACCTCCCAGGAGTGAAATGAGGAAACACTTTGACACGCTTTCTTTGCAGAAGTTTGGAACTCTCTTCTACAAACAGCAATCGACACCCAATCAATTGTTAATTTTAAATTTGAGAATAACACAGTTGATTTTTGTTAGCCAAAAGTATTGAGGGATATGATGCAAAGTAGGGTTTATGGAGGTCAGGCACAGATCATGTGATCATGATCTGGGAATTTCACAGGAACTTCATTACATAAGAACATAAGAACTAGGAGCAGGAGTAGGCCATCTGGCCCCTCGAGCCTGCTCCACCATTCAATAAGATCATGGCTGATCTTTTCGTGGACTCAGCTCCACTTACCCGCCCGCTCACCATAACCCTTAATTCCTTTACTGTTCAAAAATTTATCTATCCTTGCCTTAAAAACATTCAATGAGGTAGCCTCAACTGCTTCACTGGGCAGGGAATTCCACAGATTCACAACCCTTTGTGTGAAGAAGTTCCTCCTCAACTCAGTCCTAAATCTGCTTCCCCTTATTTTGAGACCATGCCCCCTAGTTCTAGTTTCACCCGCCAGTGGAAATAACTTCCCTGCTTCTATCTTATCTATTCCCTTCATAATCTTATATGTTTCTATAAGATCTCCCCTCATTCTTCTGAATTCCAATGAGTATAGCCCCAGTCTGTTCAGTCTCTCCTCATAAGCCAACCCTCTCAACTCCGGAATCAACCGAGTGAATCTCCTCTGCACCCCCTCCAGTGCCAGTATATCCTTTCTCAAGTAAGGAGACCAAAACTGTACACAGTACTCCAGGTCTGGCCTCACAGCACCTTATTCAGCTGCAACATAACCTTGCTGTTTTTAAACTCCATACCCCCAGCAATGAAGGACAAAATTCCATTTGCCTTCCTTATTACCTGCTGCACCTGCAAACCAACTCCTTGAGATTCCTGCACAAGGACACCCAGGTCCCTCTGCACAGCAGCATGCTGCAATTTTTTACCATTTAAATAATAGTCCATTTTGCTGTTATTCCTACCAAAATGGATGACCTCACATTTACCAACATTGTATTCCATCTGCCGGACCCTCGCCCACTCACTTAGACTGTCTATATCCCTTTGCAGACTTTCAGCATCGTCTGCACACTTTGCTCTTCCACCAATCTTAGTGTCATCTGCGAATTTTGACACACTGCACTTGGTCCCCAACTCCAAATCATTTATGTAAATCGTAAACAATTGCGGTCCTAACACTGATCCCTGAGGCACACCACTAGTCACTGATCGCCAACCAGAAAAACATCCATTTACCCCCCACTCTTTGCTTTCTGTTAGTTAACCAGTGTTAATGCAGTGTTAGCCTTACTTGTGACTAATAAACTTTACTTTATCTTATTGAATGGTGGAACAAACTGATAGCGGGCTAACTGGCTCCACTTGTTCCTGTATCTTGTGTTTATAGAATCATATAGCACGGAAGGAGGCCATTCAGCCCTACACAGCCCTGCCAGTTCTTTGGAAGAATTAGCCAATTGGTCCCACACCCCAACTCTTCCCCAGAGCCTGTAAATGTTTTCCACTTCAATATTTATCGAGTTCCCTTTTGAAACTTGTGATTGAATCTGTTTCCATTGCCCTTTCAAGCAGCAGATTCCCAATTGTAACAATTCGCTCTCTAAAAATGGTTTGTCAAAGAGAACAAAGAACAATACAGCAAAGGAACAGGCCCTTCGGCCCTCCAAGCCTGCACTGATCATGTGTTCCTAACTAGACCATCCGTTTGTATCCCTCTATTCCCAGTTTGTTCATGTGGCTATCTAGATAAGTCTTAAATGATCCTAGCGTGTCTAAAGAGAATAGTGGTGTCATGGCACTGTTGGACCTTCAGCTAATCACAATAAATCTTTGTCCCTCTGGTTACTGACTCTCCTGCCACTGGCAACAGTTTCTCCTTGTTTGTGCTATCCAAATTATTCCAGATTGTGATCGCCACTTTTTAACTCTCATCTAAACTTTCTCTGCTCTAAGGAGAATAATCCCAGCTTCTCCTATTCTCCAAATAATTGAAGTCTCTCATTTCTGATAGTAAATCTCCTCTGCTAACCTCTGCTAACATGTGTGGAATCAAGTATCCTGGCTGAATTGGGTGTACAGGTACACAGGTCACTGAAAGTGGCAACGCAGGTGGAGAAGGTAGTCAAGAAGGCATATGGCATGCTTGCCTTCACCGGCTGAGGCATTGAGTTTAAAAATTGGCAAGTCATGTTGCAGCCTTATAGAACCTTAGTTAGGCCGCACTTGGAATATAGTGTTCAATTCTGGTCGCCACACTACCAGAAGGATGTGGAGGTTTTGGAGAGGGTACATAAAAGATTTACCAGGATGTTGCCTGGTATGGAGGGCATCAGCTATGAGGAGAGGTTGGAGAAACTTGGTTTGTTCTCACTGGAGCGACAGAGGTTGAGGGGAGACCCGATAGAAGTCTACAAGATTATGAGAGGCCTGGATAGAGTGGATAGTCAGAAGCTTTTTCCCGGGGTGGAAGAGTCAATTACTAGGGGGCACAGGTTTAAGGTGCGAGGGGCAAGGTTTAAAGGAGATGTACGAGGCAGATTTTTTATACAGAGAGTAGTGGGTGCCTGGAACTCGTTGCCGGGGGAGGTAGTTGAAGCAGATACGGTAATGACTTTTAAGGAGTGTCTTGACAAGTACATGAATAGGTGGGAATAGAGGGATATGGTCCCCGGAAGGGTAGGGAGTAAAGGTAAATCGGGCAGCATGGTTGGTGCAGGCTTGGAGGGCCGAAGGGCCTGTTCCTGTGCTGTAATTTTCTTTGTTCTTCTTTGAATTTGCCTCCATTGTCCTCTCTCCCCGCCCCCTCTCCTGAAGCAAGTGTTGACCATTGGGTTACCAGCCCCGCTTCCAGCTGTTCGGAAGCATCTCATCCAGAAAGCTATTGCTCATGTGCAACTTAAGAGTTTAATGGTATATTCAATGGTGGGAGGACATCACAGTCAGACCAGATCCCACTGCTGCTCAGAAAGGGTTTGTAGAGAGCATGACATGGACTGTGCAATACTATATAACATTCTCATTCTTTCCTGACCAGGCTTCATCTAACCCCGTGCTGTACCTGTCCTGGGAGTGTTTGATGGGGACAGTGTAGAGGGAACTTTACTCTGTATCTAACCCCGTGCTGTACCTGTCCTGGGAGTGTTTGCTGGGACTGTGTGTGATAAATTGAGTTGTTCCATTTTTCTATACCTGATATTCTTCACTGTGATGAGCACAGAAACGATATTGTAAAAGTGACCAGTCTGTTGTGTTTCCCGTTGTTCCTGTGTAGACCCTGTACACTGTCCTGCCTGGCATGTTGGACAGCAACCCCTTTGCAGCTGAGACAACACAGCTCAGCATCCCACAAGGAGTGAAGGACATTTTGGACATCTTCGAGGGAACATTGAGATTGTTAAAATGCTACCGAGTTCACTCTGAGATTGCCTCTCAGCTCTTTGCGTACCTCTTCTTCTTCACCAATGCATCGCTCTTCAATGCTCTCATGGAACGAGGTGAGTGTGGCTGATTAACTCAGGGACTGACTAACCAAACATGAAATGGTTCCATTCCAGTCTGTAACTCACTCCTGGGTATCTGTTATTCTATATATAAACTACTCCGAACCCCTTGGTTAGATTCCAGTCCAACTCACTCCCGGGTATCTGTTATTCTATATATAACAGTAAGAAGTTTCACAACACCAGGTTAAAGTCCAACAGGTTTATTTGGTTGCAAAAGCCACGAGCTTTCAGAGTGTTGCTCCTTCGTCAGGTGAGTGGGAGTTCTGTTCACAAACAGGGCATATATAGACACAAATTCAATTTACAAAATAATGGTTGGAATGCAAGTCTTTACAGGCAATCAAGTCTTAAAGGTACAGACAATGTGAGTGGAGAGACTTCTAAACACGTTAAAGAAGCCATCCCCTACGGACAAGCCCTCCATATACACAGGATCTGCTCAGATGAGGAGGATCGCAACAGACACCTCCAGACGCTGAAAGATGCCCTCATAAGAACAGGATATGGCGCTCGATTCTTCGATCGACAGTTCCACCGCGCCACAGCGAAAAACCGCACCGACCTCCTCAGAAGACAAACACGGGACACGGCGGACAGAGTACCCTTCGTCGTCCAGTACTTCCCCGGAGCGGAGAAGCTACGACATCTTCTCCGGAACCTTCAACATGTCATCAATGAAGACGAACATCTCGCCAAGGCCATCCCCACACCCTCACCTCTTGCCTTCAAACAACCGCACAAACTCAAACAGACCATTGTCCGCAGCAAACTACCCAGCCTTCAGGAGAACAGTGACCACGACACCACACAACCCTACCACAGCAACCTCTGCAAGACGTGCCGGATCATCGACACGGATGCCATCATCTCACGTGAGAATACCATCCACCAGGTACACGGTACATACTCTTGCAACTCGACCAATGTTGTCTACCTGTTACGCTGCAGGAAAGGATGTCCTGAAGCATGGTACATTGGGGAGACCATGCAGATGCTACGACAGCGGATGAATGAACACCTCTCGACAATCACCAGGCAAGACTGTTCTCTTCCTGTTGGGGAGCACTTCAGCGGTCATGGGCATTCGGCCTCTGATCTTCGAGTAAGCGTTCTCCAAGGCGGCCTTCACGACACACAACAGCGCAGAGTCGCTGAGCAGAAACTGATAGCCAAGTTCCGCACACATGAGGACGGCCTCAACTGGGATCTTGGGTTCATGTCACACTATCTGTAACCCCCACAACTTGCCTGGGCTTGAAAAATCTCACTGGCTGTCCTGTCTGGAGCCAATACACATCTCTTTAACCTGTGCTTAACGCTCCCTCCACTCACATTGTCTGTACCTTTAAGACTTGATTACCTGTAAAGACTCGCGTTCCAACCATTATTTTATAAATTGAGTTTGTGTCTTTATATGCCCTGTTTGTGAACAGAACTCCCACTTACCTGACGAAGGAGCAGCAAGCGCTCCAAAAGCTAGTGGCTTTTGCTACCAAATAAACCTGTTGGACATTAACCTGGTGTTGTGAGACTTCTTACTGTGCTTACCCCAGTCCAATGCCGGCATCTCCACATCATTCTACATATAAACCACCCTGAACCCCTCGATTAGATTCCAGTCTGTAACTCACTCCTGGGTATCTGTTATTCTATATATAAACCACGCTGAACCCCTCGATTAGATTCCAGTCTGTAACTCACTCCTGGGTATCTGTTATTCTATATATAAACCATCCTGAACCCCTCGATTAGATTCCAGTCTGTAACTTACTCCCGGATATCTGTTATTCTATATATAAACCATGCTGAACCCCTCGATTAGATTCCAGTCTGTAACTCACTCCTGGGTATCTGTTATTCTATATATAAACCATCCCGAACCTCTCGATTAGATTCCAGTCTGTAACTTACTCCCGGATATCTGTTATTCTATATATAAACCACCCCGAACCCCTCGATTAGATTCCAGTCTGTAACTCACTCCCGGATATCTGTTATTCTATATATAAACCACCCCGAACTCCTCGATTAGATTCCAGTCTGTAACTTACTCCCGGATATCTGTTATTCTATATATAAACCACCCCGAACCCCACGATTAGATTCCAGTCTGTAACTCACTCCCGGGTATCTGTTATTCTATTTATATAAACCACCCCGAACCCCTCGATTAGATTCCAGTCTGTAACTCACTCCCGGGTATCTGTTATTCTATATATAAACCACCCCAAACCCCTCGATTAGATTCCAGTCTGTAACTCACTCCCAGGTATCTGTTATTCTATATATAAACCACCCCGAACCCCTCGATTAGATTCCAGTCTGTAACTCACTCCCAGGTATCTGTTATTCTGTGTATTAACCTACTCACCCCAATGCCTTGATTAGATTCCAAAGAACAGTACGTTACAGGAACAGGCCCTTCGGCCCACCAAGCCTGCGCCGGTATGCAGTTTCTATCCCTCTGTTCTCCTCCCGTTCATGTGTCTATCAAGATACACCTTGAACGTTGTTAATGTTCCTGCTTCCACCACCAGCACCCGCTGTGTGAAAAACTTTCCCCGCACATATCCCCTAAACGTAAGATTCTAATGCAGCAGTGATAATCTTGTGTTGTGGGTTGGACAGCCCCCTCCCCAATCTGTGAGGGCAGTATCCCCCCAGCCTATGGGTAGGCCCTCACTTCACTCTGTGTTACTATGCCTTACAGGATCAGGAGGAGGTTTCTACCAGTGGACGAAGGGAGTGCAGATTCGCGCCAATCTGGATCTGCTTCTTGACTGGATTCAGGGCATTGGACTTGGAGAGCAGGCTGCTGAACTCTTCCTCAAGTTATCCACAGCTGTCAACCTGCTTGCCACACCGAAGGAGACACTTCTCCAGGTAAACAGCAATCTCTGCATTGAATTAACTCTTTGTTGTGTTGAGAAACCCAGATGGGAGCTGAGGCTGGGATTTGGGTTGTTAAAACAATGAGAGTGGAATTGAGAGCTCTGAAATCCTGGGAAAGGTTAATTTCATTGTCGGGATCCAGACCAATGTGAGTATTTCAGCATTCTCTTAGCTCTGTGGAGTCGATGAGTTTTTTTTTTTGCCTTCCTGTCCTATTTCTGACTTCCTTTCTTGATTTACCCAGAATGTTTAACAAGATTGGCCATCTGGTCTATCCTGCACTTGAGCAGTATCCTAATCCCCTGTCCCCTCTCTGTTCCTAATCCCCTGTCCCCTCTCTGTCCCTAATCCCCTGTCCCCTCTCTGTTCCTAATCCCCTGTCCCCTCTCTGTCCCTAATCCCCTGTCCCCTCTCTGTTCCTAATCCCCTGTCCCCTCTCTGTCCCTAATCCCCTGTCCCCTCTCTGTTCCTAATCCCCTGTCCCCTCTCTGTTCCTAATCCCCTGTCCCCTCTCTGTTCCTAATCCCCTGTCCCCTCTCTGTCCCTAATCCCCTGTCCCCTCTCTGTTCCTAATCCCCTGTCCCCTCTCTGTTCCTAATACCCTGTCCCCTCTCTGTTCCTAATCCCCTGTCCCCTCTCTGTTCCTAATCCCTTTATCCACCTTTACTGTCAAGCGCTTACCTAATCGGCTCTGCAACAGTGAGACTGGGCAGAATTTTACCGACGTGTCCAGCCCTTCGATGGGCGGAGTGAGCCGATAAAATCGCACGAGAGCCGAGAAATTAGGATCACGCCCGATCCCCCGGCTCTCGAGAGCCGGATTTCCAGCGAGGGCAGCCTCCTGCTGGAAATGGGCGAGAGGCTGAATAAATTATATTCATAGATTATAATGTTAATTAGCATCTGATTAACAAGCCCAGCGCTTAATCGTCGGGGCTCGCTTGCTTTATGGCCTCGCCAGGCGAGGAAAACACCCACTCCCCACGAACGGGGAACAATCCTGTCGGCCTTGCTGGTGGAACTGGAGGCCATTGAGGTCCCCCGGGGAGACAGAGGGCAAAGGATTTGCTCCTTTCTTGGGCAGTGCCAGCCTGGCATGCCAGCCTGGCACCTTGGCACTGCCCACTGGGCACCTGGGCAATGCCCCTGGGCAGTTTGGTACTGTCCACTGGCCAGTGCTGGGGCAGGGCCTATGGGAGCGGGGCCTATGGGGGCAGGGCATGAAGGGGCGGCCCAATCAGAGGGGGATCCGTTGCTGCTCTGCAACGGGATTGGATCGGGGGGAGGGGTGCCCACTACGCACTCTGCAATGGGATCAGATTGGGGTGGAAGGGGCCCGCTGCGGACTCTGCAACGGGATTGGATTGGGGGGTGGAAGGGGCCCGCTGCGGACTCTGCAACGGGATTGGATTGGGGGGTGGAAGGGGCCCGCTGCGGACTCTGCAACGGGATTGGATTGGGGGGTGGAAGGGGCCCGCTGCGGACTCTGCAACGGGATTGGATTGGGGGGGGAAGGGGCCCGCTGCCGCTCTACAACAGGATCATGGGGCGGGGGTTGGGGGGGGCAGCCCCCTGCTGCTCTGCAAAGGGATCACATGGGGAAGGGGCCGGCTGGGGCAAAATGCTCCTGCATTGCGGGGCATGTAATCAGCCGCGGGCCCCGTGATTGCAGTGCAGGGAGCTGGTTGAGGCTGCCTGCAATAGCAGAGGCCTGACAGCGCCCTGTCCATCAGACCCCTATAGCTGCTATTGAGTATGTGCAGAATCAGATGTCTGCACATGTGCAGTAGCTCCCTCTACAGGCTGGCTGGTGAATTGAGCCCAGCCCATTGCCTGCAGCAGCTAGAAACAGTCTACACCATTTTTTCAATGATTAAGTCCATAAAAGTGGGCGTAAAAACTTGCCCAAAAAGCGGATCAGGAACTCTCCCATTTTCACGCTTGGTGGACACTTAGAGTCAATCTGGTAAAATTCCGCCCAATGTCTCTGTTCCAATCACGAACGCTGAGAGTGAATTCTCCAGCTCTGTGTCAGAGTTTCTCCTGCTCTTTGTGCTAAATCTCTCACATTTACTCTTATGTCGATATCTCCTTGTTCCGGACCCCTCAGTAACTTGTGTGTTACTATCCGGCATTACATTGAAAGGTGTCTACAAATGACCATCAAACGGTGTGGCAAAAACTGTCCTGATTTTTCCGAATCTTCCTTTGTATTTCCTCACACCAGGCAGCATCCTGCCATGCTGCCTACTCACTGCTGCCTCAACATCCTTCCTGTAGCGTGGAACCCAAAGCTGCAGCCCTGGTCTTATGAGTGCAATAAATAAGTTGCATCCTGACTATTAATCCGATACCTCTTGCCATTAATCATGTTTGCATTTTTATGACCTTGTCCAATTGAAAAGCTGCTTTTAACATCTTGTGAACTTTGTCTCAAGTCTCTCTTAGAACAATACAGCACAGGAACAGGCCCTTCGGCCTTCCAAACTTGGAGGGCCGAATGGTCTTGTTCTGACCATTTGCCCAGCCATTCACCAACTCACAGTGTAGTCACAATTCTTTTTAGCAAGATATTCCATCTCACAGTCACTTTCGCCACCTTCTCAATATTCTCTTTGCAGCTTCTTTTGTTCATCAGATTTGTCACCACATTGCCTATTTTAGTGTTGTCAGCAAGTTAGAGAATCCACCCCGAGCACTGACGTTAAAGAAACTGCAATTATCCAGGTTAATTCGGCTTTTCTCTCTGAGTATGAGGTCACACTGACCAGTCCTCTGACACACACCCACCCTCTGGGGGACTTTGCTGAATTTCTGTCTGGTGCTTGGACTCTGTTGCAGCAGTCCTCAGTCAGTCAGCGATTCCCTGTCCCAGTCTCGATAGGCGTTCCTGGTCTAGCTGATCTCAGAGGAATGGAGACATGCAGCCTGCTGCAGGATTGCTAAGTGACTCAGGAGGGAGTAGAATGCAGTCTATTGTGGAGATCCTACTTCACTGAGTGGATGCTGGCCAATAAAACCTTCCAGCGACTGCTCTCCTCCTCTGCAATGCCCTCTAACAATTCCTGGCTCGATACTTTTGTATCTGATATTGTTCTTCACAATGAACCCTTTCTCTTCACTAACAAAGCTTGTTTGGTGATGTCCCTGTCTCCGTATCGCTTCTTCAAATCAGCCTCACTGTACTTGTTTCTCTCCAGAGTAGCACATTTTTAAGAACTCCTGGTTTAGAGACAGAGGTTGAGTGGGAGAGTCAGCTGCTTCTGAGCTCGATGGGAAAGCAAGGTGGGGCAGGGGCTAAATAGAACCATAGAACCATAGAAAATTACAGCTCAGAAACAGGCCTTTTGGCCCTTCTTGTCTGTGCCGAACCATTTGTTATGTGAGTAAAGTGAAGAATCTATGTTTCATTGTGAGTAGTGGGGGTAGCAAGTTTGATGGTGTAAAGACACTTGCTGGCATGGATTTGATGGGCCAAAAGGCCTCATTCTATGCTCTGATAACTTGTCAATCTCTGCACTGCACTGTGAGCATCCCTCTTATTGAGGTTTAGAACATAGAACATTACAGCGCAGTACAGGCCCTTCGGCCCTCGATGTTGCGCCGACCAGTGAAACTAATCTAAAGCCCCGTAATAATTCACCACAGTCACAGAGAATGTAATTTACAATTCTGGCTCAGGGTATTTTGGCAGCCCATGAGGAGAAATCTGATTGGCCAGATTCAAACAGGGGGTTGCAAGAGAGACCAGTACCAATTCCCTGTAAATGTTCAGGGAATTTGCATCAAGACTGGGTTGAGGGTGGATTTCTCAGCAAGACACAATGACAGAAGTTTCAAAACGGAAGGAGGCAGTGCCTGAAAGGGAATGATTTACACTGCCATGTCGCCTCACAGCCAGACAGGGAAGCAGTGTGCTCAGGTGGGTGTTTATTTCAAACATATAAGGAATCTGTTTTGTTTCTTCTCGATTTGATTTATTATTGTCACATGTGCTGTGTACAGTGAAAAATCATGTTTCTTGCGCTCTCTGCAGACAAAGCATACCATTGATAGAGTACATAGGGGAGAAGGAAAGGAGAGGGTGCAGAATGTAGTGTTACAGTCATAGCTAGGGTGTAGAGAAAGATCCACTGAATGCGAGGTAGGTCCATTCAAACGTCTGACAGCAGCAGGGAAGAAGCTGTTCTTGAGTCGGTTGGTACGCGACCTCAGACTTTTGTATCTTTTTCCTGACGGCTGAATTTTCGCTCTGTTGTGTTGAGGTGAGAAACTCAATGAGCAGCTGGAGATTTGTTGAAGAGTTGTGAAGGACCATGTGGAGAAGAGGAGCAGCTGTTTTTCCAAGTATTTCCCCATGGAGTTCAGGTTTATTGGGATTGGGGGGGCGGGGGGGGGGTTGTTGGGGGCAGACGTCTCTGTTCGTGGCTGGAGGTCAGGGAGTGGGGGGAGCAGCTGGCTCTGCGGACGGCTCCATTCCCATTCCTGCCTCTTCTCATTGACCTCGTGTCCGTTCTGCTGTGGTTGTTCTGAGCTGCTCTCCCAGGAGTCAGCTCCACAATCAGAGAAGCCGACAACGCCCCCAGCATTTACTCACATACCAAAAACTGACAGTTGGATGAAGGAGTGGAGAGGGAAGTGATCAGGAGCGGGGGCTGAGATAGTAATCAGGAATAGAAGGAATGAGTGAGCAGAATGGGGGGCAGTGACCCAGAAGTTGTTGGATGTGGTGGGGAGGGTGGGAGGTGTGTGTGTGTGTGCTGAGTGAGCAATAGTGGGGGTCAGTGACATTGGGAGGTGTTGCGGGGGGGTGGGGAGGGGGGGGTTGCTGAGTGAGCAGCAGTGGGGGTCAGTGACATTGGGAGGTGTTGCGGGAAGGTGGGGAGGGGGGGGGGGGTTGCTGAGTGAGCAGCAGTGGGGGTCAGTGACATTGGGAGGTGTTGCGGGGGGGTGGGGAGGGAGTGGTTGCTGAGTGAGCAGCAGTGGGGGTCAGTGACATTGGGAGGTGTTGCGGGGGGGTGGGGAGGGGGTGGTTGCTGAGTGAGCAGCAGTGGGGGTCAGTGACATTGGGAGGTGTTGCGGGGGGGTGGGGAGGGGGTGGTTGCTGAGTGAGCAGCAGTGGGGGTCAGTGACATTGGGAGGTGTTGTGGGGGGGTGGGGAGGGGGGGGGGTTGCTGAGTGAGCAGCAGTGGGGGTCAGTGACATTGGGAGGTGTTGCGGGGGCTGGGGAGGGGGGGGTTGCTGAGTGAGCAGCAGTGGGGGTCAGTGACATTAGGAGGTGTTGCGGGGGGGTGGGGAGGGGGGGGGTTGCTGAGTGAGCAGCAGTGGGGGTCAGTGACATTGGGAGGTGTTGCGGGGGGGGTTGCTGAGTGAGCAGCAGTGGGGGTCAGTGACATTGGGAGGTGTTGCGGGGGGGTGGGGGGGTTGCTGAGTGAGCAGCAGTGGGGGTCAGTGACATTGGGAGGTGTTGCGGGGGGGGTTGCTGAGTGAGCAGCAGTGGGGGTCAGTGACATTGGGAGGTGTTGCGGGGGGGTGGGGGGGTTGCTGAGTGAGCAGCAGTGGGGGTCAGTGACATTGGGAGGTGTTGCGGGGGGGTGGGGAGGGGGGGGTTGCTGAGTGAGCAGCAGTGGAAGATAATTGGAGAACAAATCTAGCAGCAAAACAGAGCGGATTGCCGGCTGTGTGAGGCAGTTTGGGGAGGGTTTGTGCTGGACGGGGTGAATGTGTGGAGAACAATCTGAGCTCTGGAGGAGAGTTTGACCTATTGTTTTCACAAGGAAGGTGAGGGATGCAGTCAGCTGGAAGCTGTCACACTGACCTCAGCACAGAAACATTCACACACTTCCCTGTGCTGAGAGACAGGATGTGGAGATGCCGGCGTTGGACTGGGGTAAACACAGTAAGAAGTTTAACAACACCAGGTTAAAGTCCAACAGGTTTATTTGGTAGCAAAAGCCACACAAGCTTTCGAGGCTCTGAGCCCCTTCTTCAGGTGAGTGGGAATTCTGTTCACAAACAGAACTTATAAGACACAGACTCAGAACTTATAAGACACAGAGTCTGTGTCTTATAAGTTCTGTTTGTGAACAGAATTCCCACTCACCTGAAGAAGGGGCTCAGAGCCTCGAAAGCTTGTGTGGCTTTTGCTACCAAATAAACCTGTTGGACTTTAACCTGGTGTTGTTAAACTTCTTACTGTGTTTACCCCAGTCCAACGCCGGCATCTCCACATCATGACTACCATAGACACCGCAAACTGCCGGCTCCAAGTGGAGAGGATCGCCAAGAAGATCGCGCATATCGACACAGACATCAAGTTTCTACAAAGATGCAAGAAAGCAGACAAGATACCGAAAGGACTACAGATCACGAACCCACTCAGGTCAACCTATAACACAGACTACGCTGAGAGACTTTGCCGTCGCACCTCTCTCACCCTCCTCAACCACCTCATACACCAACTCTACAGCAAACGCCGCAGCCTGGAAACCAAGATCGAATCCATATTCTCAACTTGCGCTCAGGACGCAGACCAGCTGCGAAACTCTGCCAAGCAGACGAGACAAAGGAACTACACCATCTACATGCACACCAAGAACAGGAAACTTGAGAAACTCGGCATCACCACCAGCAGCAACCAAGCCTCCCCCGGTACCACAGTAGGAAACAGTCCCACTGCAGGGAAGTCCATTGTCAACTTGTCCGACTACACACTTCAACCAGATGAAATCGAAGTTCTCAGCCGAGGGCTTAATTTTTGCCCCACCACCAAAATAGACCCCATCAGTCTCGCAGCAGACACAGAGGAATTCATCAGGCGAATGAGGCTGAGGGAGTTCTTCCACAAACCCCAAGAGGCCAACAACGAACACAATGAGACAGCCAATGAACTGGAACAGCTGACAGAGAGATCCGCAGTGCATCCGAAGAGGAAAGAGTCGAATTGGACTCCTCCGGAAGGCCGCTGCCCTCGACTTGACATGTATGCCCAAGCCGTCAGGAGGTGCGTCAACACCAAATTCATCAGCCGCACTCACAAGACAGCCCCGAACATCACCCAAGCACAACGTAACGCCATCCACGCTCTCAAGACCAACCGCAACATTGTCATCAAACCAGCAGACAAAGGAGGGGCCATCGTCATACTGAACAGAACGGATTACTGCAAAGAAGTGTACCGACAACTCAACAACGAGGAACACTACAGACAGTTACCTGCAGATCCGACCAAAGAACACACCCGTCAACTCAACACTCTGATCAAGACCTTTGATCCGGACCTTCAGAACACCCTCCGTGCTCTCATCCCACGTACTCCCCGCGTTGGAGATCTCTACTGCCTCCCGAAGATACACAAGGCAAACACACCCGGCCGTCCCATCGTATCGGGCAATGGGACCCTGTGCGAGAACCTCTCCGGCTATGTCGAGGGCATCCTGAAACCCATTGTACAAAGAACCCCCAGCTTTTGTCGCGACACGACGGACTTCCTACAGAAACTCGGCACACATGGAGCAGTTGAACCAGGAGCGCTCCTCGTCACAATGGATGTCTCAGCACTCTACACCAGCATCCCCCATGACGATGGCATTGCTGCAACGGCCTCAGTGCTCAGCGCCAACAACTGCCAGTTTCCAGATGCAATTTTACATCTCATCCGCTTCATCCTGGACCACAATATCTTCACCTTCAACAACCAGTTCTTCATCCAGACACACGGAACAGCCATGGGGACCAAATTTGCACCTCAATATGCCAACATCTTCATGCACAGGTTCGAACAAGACTTCTTCACCGCACGGGACCTTCAACCGGTGCTATACACTAGATACATCGATGACATTTTCTTCCTTTGGACTCATGGTGAACAATCACTGAAACAACTCTATGATGACATCAACAAGTTCCATCCCACCATCAGGCTCACCATAGACTACTCTCCGGAATCGGTTGCATTCTTGGACACGCGCATCTCCATTAAGGACGGTCACCTCAGCACCTCACTGTACCGCAAGCCCACGGATAACCTCACGATGCTCCACTTCTCCAGCTTCCACCCTAAACACGTTAAAGAAGCCATCCCCTACGGACAAGCCCTCCGTATACACAGGATCTGCTCGGATGAGGAGGATCGCAACAGACACCTCCAGACGCTGAAAGATGCCCTCATAAGAACAGGATATGGCGCTAGACTCATTGATCAACAGTTCCAACGCGCCACAGCGAAAAACCGCACCGACCTCCTCAGAAGACAAACACGGGACACAGTGGACAGAGTACCCTTCGTTGTCCAGTACTTCCCCGGAGCGGAGAAGCTACGGCATCTCCTCCGGAGCCTTCAACATGTCATTGATGAAGACGAACATCTCGCCAAGGCCATCCCCACACCCCCACTTCTTGCCTTCAAACAACCGCACAACCTCAAACAGACCATTGTCCGCAGCAAACTACCCAGCCTTCAGGAGAACAGTGACCAAGACACCACACAACCCTGCCACAGCAACCTCTGCAAGACGTGCCGGATCATCGACACAGATGCCATCATCTCACGTGAGAACACCATCCACCAGGTACACGGTACATACTCTTGCAACTCGGCCAACGTTGTCTACCTGATACGCTGCAAGAAAGGATGTCCCGAGGCATGGTACATTGGGGAAACTATGCAGACGCTGCGACAACGGATGAATGAACACCGCTCGACAATCACCAGGCAAGACTGTTCTCTTCCTGTTGGGGAGCACTTCAGCGGTCACGGGCATTCGGCCTCTGATATTCGGGTAAGCGTTCTCCAAGGCGGCCTTCGCGACACACGACAGCGCAGAGTCGCGGAGCAGAAACTGATAGCCAGGTTCCGCACACACAAGGACGGCCTCAACCGGGATATTGGGTTTATGTCACACTATTTCACATAAATATTTCTGCTTTTTTCCTCCTGAGTCTTTATCATGCGATCCTAGAATCAGAATTTATGTCACACTATTTGTAACTCCCACAGTTGCGTGGACCTGCAGAGTTTCACTGGCTGTCTTGTCTGGAGACAATACACATCTTTTTAGCCTGTCTTGATGCTCTCTCCACTCCCATTGTTTTGTTTCTTAAAGACTGGATTAGTTGTAAGTATTCGCATTCCAACCATTATTCATGTAAATTGAGTCTGTGTCTTATAAGTTCTGTTTGTGAACAGAATTCCCACTCACCTGAAGAAGGGGCTCAGAGCCTCGAAAGCTTGTGTGGCTTTTGCTACCAAATAAACCTGTTGGACTTTAACCTGGTGTTGTTAAACTTCTTACTGAGAGACAGACCAGTTATTCGAGCTAATCAACACCGAATTCTCTATCCTCACCAGTCACTGGCTGAGGGAGTTTGGTGTATTGAAGCTGCACCATAGCAGAATGACAGTCAGCTCTGGGTGGGAGCTGCCCCCAAACGAAAACAGGAACCCATTCTAACTCGATAAAGGTCTGTATCACTGTCACCAGCTTTCGGAACAGGCTGTCCCTTCGTCAGGTGGAGTGGCATTTGCTACCAAATAAACCTGTTGGACTTTAACCTGGTGTTGTGAGACTCCTTACTGTGTTTACCCCAGTCCAACGCCGGTATCTTCACATCATCACTGTCACCATGCCAGAGCCCACACCAACCCTGTACCCACTCCCTCAGGGTTCTCCCCTTCCCCACGACCAATCCACGCACCTCACTCCCTGAGCTTTACACCCATCCAGAGCCCATCCCCTTCCTCACTGCCAATCCCAACCCCCTTCTCCCCCATTCTCCTGGTGATGGGGTGGCACAGTGGTTAGCACTGCTGCCTCACAGCGCCAGGGACCCGGGGTTCAATTCCCGGCTTGGGTCACTGTCTGTGCAGAGTCTACACATTCTCCCCGTGTCTGCGTGGGTTTCCTCCGGGCACTCCGGTTTCCTCCCACAGTCCGAAAGACGTGCTGGTTAGGCGGATTGGCCGTGCTAAATTCTCCCTCAATGTACCCAAACAGGCGCCAGAGTGTGGAGACTCGCGAATTTTCACAGTAACTTCATTGCAGTGTTAATGTAAGCCTACTCGTGACACTAAGAAATAAACTTCAAACATTATGCTGCTATCCAGGCCCTGTTTTGATCACTGCAGGGGCACAGGGAAGAAGGACGGCAATGGCATAGTGGCACTTTCACTGGACTAATAATCCAGAGAACCAGGGTAATGCTCTGGAACCCGAGTTCGAATCCCACCACAGCGGATGGTGAAATTTGAATTCAATGAAAATCTGGAATTGAAATTGTAAGACGCCACGATATAAATCTGTCATTTATATTAATGATTTTCACGAGAATATAGGAGGCACGGTTAGTAAGTTTGCAGATGACACCAAGATTGGTGACATAGTGGACAGTGAAGAAGGTTATCTAGGATTGCAAAGGGATCTTGATCAATTGGGCTAGTGGGCTGACGAGTTGCAGATGGGAGTTTAATTTAGATAAATGCAAGATGATACATTTTGGTAGATTGAACCAGGGCAGGACTTACTCAGTTATGGTAGGGCTTTGAGGAGAGTTACAGAACAAAGAGATCTAGGGGTACGGGTTCATAGCTCCTTGAAAGTGGAGTCACAGGCGGGCAGAGTGGTGAAGAAGGCATTCAGCATGCTTGGTTTCATTGGTCAGAACATTGAATACAGGAGTTGGGACGTCTTGTTGAAGTTGTACAAGACATTGGTAAGGCCACACTTGGAAGACTGTGTACAGTTCTGGTCACCCTATTATTAAAAGGATATTATTAAACTAGAAAGAGTGCAGAAAAGATTTACTAGGTGCTACCGGGACTTGAGTTATAAGGAGAGGCTGGATAGACTGGAACTTTTTTCTCTGGAGAGTAGGAGGCTGAGGGATGATCTTATAGAGGTCTATAAAATAATGAGGGGCACAGATCAGCTAGATAGTCAATATCTTTTCCCAAAGATAGGGGAGTCTAAAACTAGAGGGCATAGGTTTAAGGGGAGAGATACAAAAGGGTCCAGAGGGAGGATTTTTTCACACACAGGGTGGTGAGTGTCTGGAACAAGCTGCCAGAGGTAGTAGTAGAGGCGGGTATAATTTTGTCTTTTAAAAAGCGTTTAGACAGTTACATGGATAAGATGGGTATAGAGGGATATGGGCCAAATGCAGGCAATTGGGACTAGCTTAGGGGTGAAAAAAAGGGGCGGCATGGACAAGTTGGGCAGAAAGGCCTGTTTCCATGCTGTAAACCTCTATGATTCTATGATGCTGAAGCCCATCTGGTTTTGAGGGAAGGGAATCTACCATTGTTACCTGGTTAGGCATACATGTGAGAGATTCAGAGCAATGTCCAGTCCCTGTGTGAATACACAGATAAGTAACTATGATGAATGTTCACTTTCTTCTGCAGGCTAACTGGAGGTCGCTGCGTAATGATTTTTTCAGTTTGAACCCAGCCCAGCTTCATCACATGCTCAGGGAGTATAATCCAGGCCGGGCTTGCCCACCGCTGTGGAGCCCTGTCACTGAGGACCAGCACACAGCCCTGAGAACAGGTGAGCACCGTGATAGGTAGACATGTTTATTGCACCAATGCTCATTGAATTGATTAATTCAGAAGATGACATGATTTTTATTTCAGGCATTCGCTACAATATTAACACTTCTAGCACAGCATGGGTTAGATGATACCAAGATTGGTGGAGTAGTGGATGAGGTGGAGGGCTGTTGTAGGCTGCAAAGAGACATAGATAGGATGCAAAGCTGGGCTGAAAAATGGCAAATGGAGTTTAAGCCTGATAAATGTGAGGTGATTCATTTTGGTAGGACTAATTTAAATGTGGATTACAGGGTCAAAGGTAGGGTTCTGAAGACTGGAGGAACAGAGAGATCTTGGGGTCCATATCCACAGATCTCTAAAGGTTGCCACTCAAGTGGATAGAGCTGTGAAGAAGGCCTATAGTGTGTTAGCTTTTATTAACAGAGGGTTGGAGTTTAAGAGCCGTGGGGTTATGCTGCATCTGTACAGGACCTTGGTGAGACCACATTTGGAATATTGTGTGCAGTTCTGGTCACCTCACTATAAGAAGGATGTGGAAGCGCTGGAAAGAGTGCAGAGGAGATTTACCAGGATGCTGCCTGGTTTGGAGGGTCGGTCTTATGAGGAAAGGTTGAGGGAGCTAGGGCTGTTCTCTCTGGAGCGGAGGAGGCTGAGGGGAGACTTAATAGAGGTTTATAAAATGATGAAGGGGATAGATAGAGTGAACGTTCAAAGACTATTTCCTCGGGTGGATGGAGCTATTACAAGGGGGCATAACTCTAGGGTTCGTGGTGGGAGATATAAGAAGGATATCAGAGGTAGGTTCTTTACTCAGAGAGTGGTTGGGGTGTGGAATGGACTGCCTGCAGTGATAGTGGAGTCAGACACTTTAGGAATATTTAAGCGGTTATTGGATAGGCACATGGAGCACACCAGGATGATAGGGAGTGGGATAGCTTGATCTTGGTTTCAGATAAAGCTCGGCACAACATCGTGGGCCGAAGGGCCTGTTCTGTGCTATACTGTTCTATGTTCTATGTTCAGATACAGAGTAAAGCTCCCTCGACACTGTCCCCATCAAACACTCCCAGGGCAGGAACAGCACGGGGTTAGATACAGAGTAAAGCTCTCTCTACACTGCCCCATCAAACACTCCCAGGACAGGAACAGCACAGGGTTAGATACAGAGTAAAGCTCCCTCTACACTGTCCCCATGAAATACAGTAAGAAGTTTAACAACACCAGGTTAAAGTCCAACAGGTTTATTTGGTAGCAGAAGCCACACAAGCCGGCATCTCCACCCCATGAAATACTCCAAGGACAGGAACAGTACGGGGTTAGATACAGAGTAAAACTCTCTCTACACTGTCCCCATCAAACACTCCCAGGCCAGGTACAGCATGGAGGTAGATACAGAGTAAAGCTCCCTCTACACTGTCCCCATCAGACACTCCCGGGACAGTTACAGCACGTGGTTAGATACAGAGTAAAGCTCCCTCTACACTGTCCCCCCCATCAAACACTCCCAGGACAGGTACAGCACGGGGTTAGATATAGACTGAAGCCTTTTCATTTAGTGGAGTTGGGAGGAATGTTCTTTACAAAGTAAAGTTAAAGTTTATTTATTACTGTCACAAATAAGGCTTACATTAACACTGTAATGAGTTACTGTGAAAATCCCCTACACGCCACACTCCGGCGCCTGTTCGGGTACACTGAGGGAGAATTTAGCACGGCCAATGCACCTAACCAGCACGTCTTTCGGACTGTGGGAGGAAACCGGAGCACCTGGAGGAAACTCACGCAGACACCGAGAGAATGTGCAGACTCTGCACAGACAGTGACCCAAGCCGGGAATCGAACCTGAGTCCCTGGTGCTGTGAGGCAGCAGTGGTAACCACTATGCCACCATGCCACCCTGTGCAGTGTGTTGGAACATGGCAATCTGCAAAAATGGGGTGCATGTAATTATTACCTGTCTCATTCTATCTGAGCCTTCACTTCAGTCCTTGTCGCTGACTCATTGCTATTTTTAAGGAATTTGGAAGGAATCCTTTCCTGGTTGATGTGGGGGTGAGGTTTGCATAAAGAGCCTGAATAGCCTTGAGTGAGAGAGAGCTGCTGAGTGCTTTTAAACCCCCTTTATGAAAGAAGGGATAAGGTAGTTCTTGCACTGTAAGGGATGTTGAGATTTAGTAGTGATCACCTCAGCACACTGCACCCACTGACATCTCTGCATTCTTGTCCTCAGCTGCTATCCTGGAAAGCTTTGACAATCACCCGCCCCTGATCCTGCCATCCAGTGCTTTCCACATCGAGCTTGGCAAGTCCATTGCTGACCTGGGCCTCCACTGTCAGCTGGAGCGTATCAAGGAATTTCTCCAGAGCCTGGAGCAGCCGGAGATCCTGGCAACACCTGAACAGAGCAGTGGGAACCAATCCCAGCAGGTAAACAATGACTGGCATTCGGAGGATGCAGGCAAGCAAGTACAGTGACGTCGTGTGGAGAGAATCTTGCACAGAGATTGGAGGTTCTGTACAAACAAACCTGCTTTAATAATATCTCGCTTATGTAATAACATGATTCCAAGTTTTAAAAAAAAATCTGAAGGAATATTTCTGTTTACCTGTTTCCTTTTTTAGTCATGATGTGGAGGTGCCGGCGTTGGACTGGGGTAAACACAGTAAGAAGTTTAACAACACCAGGTTAAAGTCCAAGTTGGACTTTAACCTGGTGTTGTTAAACTCCTTTTTTAGTGGCAGCTTTAAATTGCAAGAAAATGTTTCAGGCTCTGGGGAAAGAGCAGACAGCGGAACTGACGGGAATGCTGTTTGATAGAGCTAGTACAATTGGCTAAATGGCCTCCTCCTGTGCTGGATCATTCCATGATGATGTTCCTCTCCAGCTGACTCCCAACCAGAAAAAATAGTTATCTCAATTCACCCTGTCAATACTGTCTAATTTTAAAAACCTGGATTAAATCTCCCCTTAGCAGTCTGCGGTCCAATAGAAAGTAACATTGTCTCATGCCTCGCTTTAGATCTGTAATTCCCAATGGTAGGTTTACCATCGTCTTGTGGACTGTTGGTACTCTGACCATTACCTGCCATTTGCTGCTGAGATTGTAGAGTTCATTGTGTTTACACAGGGTCTCTCAGTGATAGCACCGTTTCCCAGAATTGATCAGACTTAAAACTTCTTTGGAAACTTTCACGGAAATTGGGAATGGGATGTTGGTAATTGTGACCCCCCCCCCCGGCCTCCTCAAAACCTCCTGCATTATTGTGTTAGCTGGGCAGGTGTGTGTAGAGGTGAGGGGGGTGGGGGTGGGGGTCAAACTGTACCAGAACACTTGCCTAATTTACCAAGTAGTAAACAGCCAGAGCATTAATCCTTTGACCATTTCAGGAACAAGCAAGGTCTGCACTGTGTTGCAAAGAAGATCTTGACATTTAAAGACATTCAGCCTCTGTGTAAATGTAGCCTGCAAGAAAACACATACAGGGGAGCACTTGAGATTCCAGAGGTCATGAATCTGTTACTGTGTCTATATTAAACTCTGTCAGGCACTGTCACGCTGTATATAAAACACGTTATCTGTGTATATCCGCCAATATTAAATAAGGAGTGTTCCTGACATTTATCAATCTTGTA
Organism: Mustelus asterias; assembly: GCF_964213995.1. NCBI lineage: Eukaryota > Metazoa > Chordata > Chondrichthyes > Carcharhiniformes > Triakidae > Mustelus > Mustelus asterias. Next base: position 67,690 of record NW_027591685.1, read on the forward strand.
ACGACTATTGAAAATTGTTCAAAGATTGATTTTCCTTGAAACTAGCTTCCTGACCACTGCTGATCATAAATATCATAAATGGGACAAAAACAAATCAAATATTAGCCCACACACACTGAAGATGGTAAACCTATCCCATCACTGCAAACGTGTCTGATTCCAGGCTCTGCATTGTGGATGTTGGGCCGTTTACAGATGAGGGTGGGCTGATGATCCCTTTCTCATCTGACCTGAGAGGATCTAATGGGGATTAATTTTGAAGTGGATCTTACTCGTCCACTGTAGCTTAGGAACTCTGGGAAAATCAATGTAAATGGTCCCAGCCCAGCAGGACCGGGGTGCGGGGAGAGGTTGCATGGAAAATTGACCCCGGTATGAAGGGTTAATGACTGTCTTGTTGCATAAAGAGTCAGTCAGTCAGGTAAGTGTTAATCAGCAGTCATTAGTGCTTTTTCATTCCATTCCGGCTGTTATACCACAGAAAGCGCAGTGCCAGCGTTGCGTACAGGATATTTACACAGCGTGGGCTCGTCAAAAAACAGGAAAAAACATGTGCATTATGTCCCATCTACCATTGGATCTCTGGCTCAGATCAGGTGCTGAAGAGTTTATGTCTCACAGATCCACAGGAGCACAGAAAGGAAACATGTATCACTGGCTCCACACCTCCACTAACACACTGAACATTCATCGGAAAATGATGAAATATCGGTGGAATTTGTGAGAAATGGAAGTCTCATTGTCAGTATCGATTATCATTTGATTATTAATGTGAAGTTGGGAAATTAGATAATGAACATAAGGAGAAGTAAAGATATTGAGAACCGCCCCCGCCCTCCCCGCCGCCATTTGTTTGTGGGGTTAAATGGATCGAGCGGCCAGAAAGGGCAGTGGAAGTAGATTCGATAGTAACATTCAAAAAGGAGTTAGATATCTGTAAATACTCAAATCAATTTTCAGGGCTGTGGGGAAAGAGTTGGGTCATGGGGTTAATAGGAGAATTGTTTCAAAGAGCCAGTACAGACTCGATGGGCTGAATAGGCTGTGAATGTGTTGTATCATTCCACAACATGCTGTGTCCCATGTACAAATCTCACCTCATCTGGTCACACTCATTTCAGTGGTTGCTGATTTCTCAATCCTACTTGTTTACTCTGTAAACAGTGTTCAATGGGTGAATGTCATGCTTTAAGAGCTTCCAGAACAATTGAGGAATCAGCAAAGTATCAATATCTCTCTGTGGCAGCTGTGCCTCAGTAAGTATCATCTCTGAGTCAGAAAAAGAGAGTGGGTTCAAGTCCCACTCCAGAGGCTTGAGTATATAATCCAGACTGCCACTCCCAATGGAGCCTTTAGGGAGTGCGGCACTGTCAGAGGCACTGCTTTATGGATAAGGCACTAAGCCGTCTGACTGTCACGTGGATGTGAAATGTCCCCAAGCACTCTGTTGAAGGGCTGTTCTCTCCCTGCTGTGGAGATGCCGGCGTTGGACTGGGGTAAACACAGTAAGAAGTTTAACAACACCAGGTTAAAGTCCAACAGGTTTATTTGGTAGCAAAAGCCACACAAGCTTTCGGAGCTGCAAGCCCCTTCTTCAGGTGAGTGGGAACAGAATTGTGAACAGAATTCCCACTCACCTGAAGAAGGGGCTTGCAGCTCCGAAAGCTTGTGTGGCTTTTGCTACCAAATAAACCTGTTGGACTTTAACCTGGTGTTGTTAAACTTCTTACTGGGCTCTCCCTGCTGTCCATGGTACGGTGTTCCTGCTTCAACAAATCAGATTAACTGGCCATTGTCTCAAGGCAGAATGTGGGATCTTGTTTTGTGTAAATTGACTGTTATGTTTCTCTACGTTATGTGATTACACTTTTAGAAAGTACTTCATTGGCTGTAAAAGACTTTGGAACATTGTCAAAGTTGCTACAAAAAAGTTCTTTCTTTCCATTTGCATATTGGAATAAGCAGAAAGTGATTCTGACTGTGGTTACTGAGTTTGCAGTTACCGAGTCCCAGACTGCCCACCACATTACTGCCGTGCTGGCAGAAGGAAGTCAGTCAATGAATTGTATATTAATGATTCAGATTGTTCACACGCATTCTTCACTGTGTCACTGGATGGATTGATGTCAATTCAACAGGGCGATGGTCAGTGTACAGTGTGACTGGGTGGCACAGTGGTTAGCACTGCTGCCTCACAGCGCCAGGGACCCAGGTTCAATTCTGGCCTTGGGTAACTGTGTGGAGTTTGCACTTTCTCCCCGTGTCTGTGCGAGTTTCCTCCGGGTGCTCCGGTTTCCTCCCACAATCCAAAAGGTGTGCTGGTTAGATGCTAAATACTCCCTCAATGTACCCGAACAGGTACCGCAGTGTGGTGACTCAGGGATTTTCACAGTAGCTTCATCGCAGTGTTAATGTAAGCCTACTTATGACAATGATAAACAAATAAATACATTTTTCGAACAGTCGGGGCAGACACAGTGGGCCAAATGGCCTCCTGCACTGAAGGAATTCTAGTCACTGTAACTGTACAGAGTCGCTGTTTATTCAGGGTAAGAATCACTCACTGTGTAACTGTACAGAGTCGCTGTTTATTCAGGGTAAGGGTCACTCACTGTGTAACTGTACAGAGTCGCTGTTTATTCAGGGTAAGGGTCACTCACTGTGTAACTGTACAGAGTCGCTGTTTATTCAGGGTAAGGGTCACTCACTGTGTAACTGTGAGCCTTGATAGTGTGGTTAGCGTAACAGATTGGGAGAAGCACAGTAAGCAGTTGCAGAGTCAGATGAATTCCTGTGAGTAGGAAGTGGTGATGTGTAATGGTTGGGTGTAACTTTCTATTTTTGGACATTCTGACGCTTGTTAAAATTACTGTAACAATGTGTGATACATTGAACTGCAACCTGAGGGTATCTAATTGCACATGTGGGTCGTGAACCCATTCAGTCTCCTGTTACTCCTACAATCTTCTGAATTCCAAAGCACAGAGGTCGCAGGGCTGCCAAGTTCTGCTCACGTGATGCCCCCTCCTCACTGATGAGCTCAAACTTACAAATCTAAAAATCTAAATTATATCTTTTCCCTGCCCTCTTCTATGGGACTCCTCCCCCTTGTTATGTAACGGGGCTGGGATCTGTAACGGAATGTACACATTGTCTGTATCTTTAAGACTTGATTACCTGTAAAGACTCGCATTCCAACCATTATTTTGTAAATTGAGTTTGTGTCTCTGTGCCCTGTTTGTGAACTGAAATCCCACTCACCTGACGAAGGAGCGGCGCTCCGAAAGCTAGTGGCTTTTGCTACCAAATAAACCGGTTGGACTTTAACCTGGTGTTGTGAGACTTCTTACTGTGTTTACCCCAGTCCAACGTCGGCATCTCCACATCATGTCTTTAACTGGGCCAGGATCTGTAACGGGACTGGGTTCTGTAATGGGGCCGAGACCTGTAACAGGGCCGGAATCTGTAATTCGGCCAGAATCTGTAACGTGGCCAGGATCTGTACTGGGTATGGGTGCCATAACGGGGCTGGGTGCTGTAACGGGGCTGGGTGCTGTAACGGGGCTGGGTGCTGTAACAGGGCTGGGTGCTGTAATGGGGCTGGGTGCTGTAACGGGGCTGGGTGTTGTAATGGGGCTGGGTGCTGTAATGGGGCTGGGTGCTGTAATGGGGCTGGGTGCTGTAATGGGGCTGGGTGCTGTAACGGGGCTGGGTGCTGTAATGGGGCTGGGTGCTGTAACGGGGCTGGGTGTTGTAATGGGGCTGGGTGCTGTAATGGGGCTGGGTGCTGTAACGGGGCTGGGTGTTGTAACGGGGCTGCGTGCTGTAACAGGGCTGGGTGCTGTAACGGGGCTGGGTGCTGTAACGGGCCTGGGTGCTGTAATGGGGCTGGGTGCTGTAATGGTGCTGGGTGCTGTAACGGGGCTGGGTGCTGTAACGGGGCTGGGTGCTGTAACGGGGCTGGGTGCTATAACGGTGCTGGGTGCTGTAACGGGGCTGGGTGCTGTAACGGGGCTGGGTGCTGTAACGGTGCTGGGTGCTGTAATGGGGCTGGGTGCTGTAACGGGGCTGGGTGTTGTAACGGGGCTGGGTGCTGTAATGGGGCTGGGTGCTGTAACGGTGCTGGATGCTGTAACGGTGCTGGGTGCTGTAACGGGGCTGGGTGCTGTAACGGGGCTGGGTGTTGTAACGGTGCTGGGTGCTGTAACGGGGCTGGGTGCTGTAACGGGGCAGGGTGCTGTAACGGGGCTGGGTGCTGTAGCGGGGCTGGGTGCTGTAATGGGGCCAGGTGCTCCCACCCCACCAGATTAGTGTTCAGGCAATGAGGAGGTGATGTCTTGAGTGTCAGCTTGTTCCTGAGCCCACGAGGCTCTGTAGTAAGCTGCATTAATTTGAACTGTTGCAGACTGAAGTGAGCCTGGGCTTGATTCAAACTCTCATTCACCTGAAGCTTAACTTATTTGACTTTGTGTTCCACCGATGGGTACACAAAGTACTCAGTACTTCTGTTCTGGGATGGGCCAAAGCAGTAATGTTGGAATAAACTGAACACATGTTTAAAAGGCAGCTTTGTCACAGCATCGGGACACACTGTGGACAATGTGGCATATTGGAGGCAATTAGGAGTCTTAACTTACAAAGTGTTCAAAGCAGCACCTCAAGTGAATAAGGCCGTAAAAATATCTTTAATACAGGGTTTTATGTAAAGAGGGTTAGGATCTAAGAATAATGATGCAACTGTGGATTTACAGGGGAGGTTTGGAGTACAGATTGGTGAACATACTAATTTGTGGCCAGCAATTACTTGGTGGTGAGTCAGTCATGGAGTTTGACCAATCTGCTTGGAGAATAGTCTCCCCGGGGTTAGTAGGGTCGGTTCACAATGCAGCAGCCAAGCTGAATCAGCAGCTAAATGAAAATGTCCACTGGTTTGAGATTTGGAACAAACTCCTGAAACAGAGGGCAGGAGAGAGAGAGGGGGACCGATCGGTGTGGGACAGGATTCTTCTGAATGGTGGTGTTTTCCTTTCTGGAAATGTCAGCAGAGAACACATCCTCACCGTAACCGCCTGTCCCCTCCGCTGTAACTGCCTGCCCCCTCGTTGTAACCAACTGGTCCCTCGCCCCCCCTCACTGTTACTGCCTGCCCCCCCCCCCCCCGCTGTTACTGCCTGCCCCCCGTTGTAACCGTCGCCCCCCCGCTGTAACCGTCTGCCCCCCGCTGTAACCGCCTGCCCTCCCGCTGTAACCGCCTGCCCTCCCGCTGTAACCGTCTGCCCTCCCGCTGTAACCGCCTGCCCTCCCGCCGTAACCGCCTGCCCTCCCGCTGTAACCGCCTGCCCTCCCGCCGTAACCGCCTGCCCTCCCGCCGTAACCGTCTGCCCTCCCGCCGTAACCGTCTGCCCTCCCGCCGTAACCGCCTGCCCTCCCGCCGTAACCGTCTGCCCTCCCGCCGTAACCGTCTGCCCTCCCGCCGTAACCGCCTGCCCTCCCGCCGTAACCGCCTTCCCCCTCGCCCCCCCTGCCGTTACTGTCTGCACCCCCCCACTGTTACCGCCTGCCCCCCTGCCGTCACAACCTGCCCCCCGTCCCCCTGCTGTTACTGCTTGCCCCCTCGCCCTTACCACCTGCCCCCATCCCTCCACCATAACCGCCTGCCATCCCCTGCCGTTACTGCTTGCCTCTCCCTGTCTTTACCACCTGCCTTGCAACCATTTAACGCTCCAGAAAGCATTAGTTGGCTTGAGATGGGACTGCTGTCCCTCACTCAGAAGGAATTCGCACCTTGGAGAGCTGCCAGTCAGTCTGACTGTCTCATTCCCGCAGCACTAAAGCTGCGGCGGACAGGACTGAGACTGCATGCAGCCCACAGAGCCCAGGTCCACTCAAATGTGGGGGGATCCTCAGGGAAGGGGTGGTCCAGAGGAGTGGGGGTGCCTTCTGAGCTCCCTCCTCCTCCCCCTCTCACTCCACCCCTGGACAAACCCACCACTGGGGGACGTAAAATTCTGCATGTGTTGTACTTGGATTTCCAATCTGTTTTCCCATTTTACATTCTCAGCTCATCCAAAACTCTGCTTCCTCTTTCCTAATTTGCACCAAGTCCTGGTCCCCTATCAGCCACTGTCACATTGCCTCCCACTTCAGTGACACCTCAGTTTTAAAATTCTCATTCTTGTTTTCCAATCCCTGCATGGCCTTTCTCCTATCGCTGTCAAAATTGATAAGCTGCTGCACAAGACAAGAGCTCATGGTGCTGGGGGCTATATATTCGCACAGATAGAGGACTGGCTAACCCTCGGGAAACAGATTATCAGGTTAAATGGGTCATTTTCAGTTTGGCGAACTAACTAACTAACTGACTAATTGATGTGCGGGGCAGCACAGTGGCATAGTGGTTAGCACTGCTGCCTCATAGCGCCAGAGACCCGGATTCGATTCCTGGATCACTGTCTGTGCGGAGTCTGCATGTTCCCCCCATGTCTGCGTGGGTTTCCTCCGGTGCTCCAGTTTCCTTCCACAGTCCAAAGATGTGCAGGTTAGGTGGATTGGCCGTGCTAAATTCTCCCTCAATGTACCCGAACAGGCGCTGGAATGTGGTGACTAGGGGATTTTCACAGTAACTTCATTGCAGTGTTAATCTAAGCGTTACTTGTGACACTAATAAATAAAACCTAACTAGTGGAGTGCTGCAGGGGTCAGTGCTGAGGCTCAACCCTATATAATCTGATTTAATGACTTGGATGAAGGGACTGTCTGCATCATAGCCAACTGTTCTGACGGTACGAAGATTGATCGGAAAGCAAGTTGTGAGGAGGATACAAAGGGCAGGATTTTCTGGCCGTGCTTGCCTCAATACCGGAAAATCCTGCCCGAGGCCAACAGACCTTTGTATGGTCCCTCGCCCGTTACGATTCCCCCCAAAGACTCTGCAAAGGAATATCGATAGGTTAAGGAAGTGGGTAAAAAATTGTCAGGTGCAGCATCATGTGGGATAATGTGAGATTGTTCTGCTTTGGCAGAAAGAATTTTTAAAAATTAAGTGGAGAGAGAGAGAGTGCAGAATGCTGGAGTACAGCAAGATCTGGATGTCCTTGTACATGAATCATAAAAGATTCAGTATGCAGGTACAGAAAGTACTTAGCAAGGCCAATGGAACGTTGGCCTTAATTGCAAGTCGGATAGAGAATAAAAGTCGGGAAGTCTTGCTATAATTGTCTGAGGCACTGTTGAGACCACACCTAAATTGTACAGGTTTGACCACCTCACTTAAGGAGGGATACACTTGCATTGGCAGCAGTTCAGAGGGAGTTCGCTGGAGTGATTCCTGGGATGAATGGGGTTGTGTTTTGAGGAAAGGTTGAGCAGGTTGGGCCGATACTCATTGGAGTTTAGAAGAAAGAGAGGTTATCTTATTGAAACAGATAATATCCTGAACAGACTGGACTGGGGGTGGAATGGATGCTATAGAATCATAGAATCCTACAGTGCAGAAGGAGGCCATTCAGCCCATCGAGTCTGCATCGACCACAATGCCACCCAAGCCCTATCCCCATCACCCCATGCATTTACCCTAGCTAGTCCCCCTGACACTGAGGGGCAATTTAGCACGGCCAATCCACCTAACCCGCACATCTGGGAGGAAACCAGAGCACTCGGAGGAAACCCATGCAGACATGGGGAGAACGTGCAAACTCCTCACAGACAGTGATCCAAGCCAGGAATCGAACCGGGTCCCTGGCACTGTGAGGTAGCAGTGCTAACCACTTACCACTGTGCTGCCCCTGTTGGATGGACAGGAAAGTGGAGTTAAGGCCGCAATACGATCAGCCACAATCTTATTGAATTGTGCAGATTTAAGGGGCTGAATGGCCTACACTTGTTCCGAGTTCTAATGTGAATGAAACCATGGCAGTGTCAACATTTAAAATAGATTAGAAAGGTGTTTGAAGAAGAGGAATATGAACAAAATGGCCACACAAATTAGCAGCACTCGCGGGACATCGCTCCTGCCTCAGCTCCTCTCCTGCTAAAAATCTCATTCACACTCTTGTTCGCTCCAACTGTTCCAACTCCCTCCTGACTGGTCTTCCATTTTACAAACTCTGCTCATCCAAAACTCTTGCTCCCTGTGTCCTAATTTGCACTAAGTCCCGTTCCCCTGTCACCCACTCTCCCCGTTCCCTCCATCGTCCAGCACCATCCCCTAGTCCCAGAAACATCCTCTCACCAGCCACCCTCCCAGTCCAACACCAGCTCAATTTTAAAATTCTCATTCTTTCATGAATGAGAGGGGAGAGGGGAAGAAGCAGGCAAAGGGACCGGGAAACAGCGAGGGCGGGGGGTTGGGGGAGGGCGCAGAGACACAGCTAAACCTTGCCTTTATCACACTGGGACATTCCAAACCTTTTTAAAATCTCATACAAAACATTTCCTATGTGTCATCAGTTTGGACTGGGAATGGAGTCAGAGAGATAACTGATGAAGTTGACCCTATTCATTGTGTGAGCTCTTTCATTTCCCTTTCTGAGTATGTGTGGCACTCAGCACCAGAGAATTCACTGGCTGAGATTGAGGGTCATGAACTCCTTTCATCCTCATTTTATCAAAATTCCTCAATGACTCCTTGTAGCAGTAAATCAGCGACCGGTGAGGGGCTGAACCATCGGAAGCAGGAGGCCTCTGATTCCAGCTCGGGCCTGGTTTCTATCAGGACAGCAAATTGCAGTTAAAGCACTAATCTGAGGGGGGGTGAAATTCAACACTCTGTATTCTGTGGGGATAAATCGATTGGCTGGGTGGGGAATGAGATGAGTTTTTGGTGACAGGATCCACACCAAACGCAGTCACCACCCAATCAGGAGCCTTTCCCTTTTAGGAATCCAGGACACAGACATTCGGCCTCAACAGCAAGAAAATGCTGGAAAATCTCAGCAGGTCTGACAGCATCTGTGGAAAGAGAATAGTGCCAACGTTTCGAGTCTGGATGACCCCTCGCCAGAGCTAAAGACAGAGAAAATAGTGTGAGATTTTTACTGGAAGGGTGAGGGGGGTTGGGATTGACAAAGATGTCGAGACAAAAAGACAAAGGGGATGTAAACAGTGGTGATCAAGGCTAAGAATGGTGTGGATAGCGGCCATCAGGATGTGTACACGGCAGAACAAAGTAAACTGATGTCAAAGGACAACCTGAGGCGTGTAACAGATATCCCTGGTGGGCTGAGGGAAACAAGATGGAAAGTCAGATGGAAGAAATGAAAATTTAAAAAAATAATAATATATAAAATAAAAATAAATAAATGGAGATAGAGTGGAGGTGAGAGTTCAGGCTCTGAAGTTGTTGAACTCAGTGTCCAGTCCGGAAGGCTGTAAAGTGCCCAATCGGAAGATGAAGTGCTGTTCCTCCAGTTTACGTTGGTTTTGAGTGATCAAACCGGCAATCCTGAGGGCAGGTTGCAGAAAGTTGAGGGTTAACTGGAGAATTTGTAACTCTCTTCATAACTTCTTCCCTCTGTTTCAGAATGCATCTCCAAGAGCGGGAACAGATCCAGATGCTGGAGCAGGAGCAGGAACAGTTCTAGGAACAGGATCAGTTCCAGATGTTGGAGCAGGATCAGTTCCAGATGTTGGAGCAGGATCAGTTCCAGATATTGGAGCAGGGGCAGTTCCAGATGTTGGAGCAGGGGCTGTAGGGATGAGGACTACCAGCTCTGCAGATGTTTCTGGGCACTGTGCCAATCAGGACGCCACTTGCCACTCCAGCTCAGTGGTCCAACCAGTGTATGGAAGGAAATACTTGCGAATGGACCGTTCTCTGTTCCATGGCCATGCCCCGAGCAGCCTTCGATCCTGTCAGGCTGAGCTGGCACACAAGCTGAAGAGTCTTCAGCTCCAGAGCAGTCTGCCTGGGCAACAGGACATTGGTCAGAAGAAGTTGGCTCTGGATCCCTCTTGCCTATTGACCCCACCCAACACGCCACAAATATTGGAGTTGGCCGAGGGTGAGAGTGATCCCGTGGAGCTGGCCTGCAGACGAATGGTTAATGGTGACCAACTGGAAACATCTAACGGGAACAGTCCACAAGGTAAGACTGCGACTGGCTCTGGAGCCCAGAGCCAATTTTAAAAATCCTTCCAATCGCATGGAAAGAGAGAGATTACGACAGGAAAATCTTCTGTCTTTCCTTCCTTTCCTGCTTCCATCTATTTTGTACACTTTTCTTTGTGTCTCATGTTCTCTACCTCTTTTTCTGTCTTTCTTACCCCGGTTCTATCCCTCTCTGTCCGAGTCTCGATGTCCCTCTCTCTCTATTGTTCTCTGTGTATTATCCATGCATTTCTCACCTTTTCTGATATCTTGTATTAATGCCGCCCCCGATTCTAGTCTCAGAGGTGGCAACATCTTCCCGAGATCTACCCAATCAAACCCTTCCATAAATTTATAGATGTCGATTAAGTCTTCCTCAGCATTCTCTGTTCCAGAGTAACAAGTCGCAGTCTGCTCAACCTTTCTTGATGGGAATAATCTCTCAGCTCTGTCACCATTCCAATCATTTTCATGCATTTTCTGTCCAGGTTGAGGCTACTTCCTGCAGG